>NC_031983.2:1290120-1450120 GCF_001858045.2 Oreochromis niloticus
CATAGTGCTTTATGCTGTACATAAATCTGCAGGTATAACTTTATATAAAAATGTTTTCATCAGTGATGAACAACTCCTTAGTGAGCTGAAACTGGTAATAACATGTTTGATAAAACAGCACTGCATCAGGTACAATAACCACATACTGATGACAACCGTATTTATCAATGAAGTACTGATAGTGTCTCAATAAAGTGTAACAGTGTAAATATTTGTATAATTCGTGTTTGTAGGATTTTGTGGTTGTTTTCAATTTATTTAGAAATGAAACAGGAATTTGACAGATTTTTGATTTCCCCCAAATTTTCTACAGACATCATGTGACACTGTGAGGAAACAGATCAGTGTGTCTAAAGTAAAAGCCAGAGTACGACAGTATGTACGCTGCAGTAGTGTAAGCTTATTTCTACTAAATTAGTAGAAATCTTTTTTTCCTTTTTTTATTACATCCATACAATATTGATTGTAAATAAGGTTAGCACGTTGTTAAAGCAGGCCATAGAAAAGGCATCATACGTTTTGTAAATATTTCTTTTTTAAGAGAGAGAGAAAAAAAGGGAAAATTCATGGATAAAAACCTAAAATTACATTTAGATGAAGGAGCGAGCACTGGTGGATGGTCACGATTGAGATCATTCCTGATGCTGTTGATGTCGGGCAGCTGTGGCTTATATTAGCAGGTGATCTAATAACCGCTGTGTGTTTTAGCTACAGGGACTTGCAATATTAGAAATGAAGCTGTGACCTTTCTAAAGACAATGTGTTTATTTTAATTAATCAATCAATCAATTAATTAATTTTAACAGCCCACTTTACAGACTTTAATGTCAAATCTGGTGTGCACCAGGAGTTTTACATTTCACACAGGAAGTAAGAAATATTTATGATTTTTAAAAAATGCGGCTGTGATCACCTCACTGTTCTTTTTCTGTTCTAAAACATTAACCTTTTATTTATAAAGGACAAAGTTACAGATACATTGATCACATTTATTAAGTGACAGTCTGATGTTGTGGCAGCTGCTATGAACCAATCTAACTGTATTCAGTTGATAGATATATAAATGACTTTGGTCTCCATTAAAATCTCCCAGTGTTTAAGAATACAAATAACTGCTACATGGTAACATTGTTTGTTTATATGCCAGATGAAAAGGCTTTACAACAGGAAGTTACAAACCCATTAAAAGTATTTTACAGCTACGTTGTAGCATTTAATAGAGTTATGGAGTGTTGTTCATCATTGTTTATGAACATGTTGTTGAACGCTGCTGTTCAGTGTGGGAAAGCAGTACACACAAAGGATAAAAATGTTCTGCAGAGATGAAGCTGTGACCTTTGACCTTGTCATGGAAGAAGTTATTCAAACTCTTTTCCCTTCATATGTTAAATGAAATGAAAATGTGCTCTTCATATATACAATAAGTCCAAACACTGTTATTCTAGCGCTGCTGTTACAGTCATACAGATGCTGTGGGTGGATGTATGTATTGACACGTGTGTGTGGTGTGCTTGGCTCGGTGGGACGGGTGGAACCAAATGTGAATATGTGGATACAGACAGCTACTATAAATCAGTCACATGGATCCCAGTGAGACGCCAGGAATGAGAGAAATGAGTGAGGTGTCTCACCGTGCATTCATGAGAATTAACACTGAGCTGTGAATACATTACACGACCACCTCATTAAACAGAACCAGTATATGTGAGCTGGGATTTGACTGAACATTCCCAGTGTGACCTGGTTTCAGCTTTGAGTCCATCGGCTGCTCTCTGCTGTGTCAGGAGACTGCGACCAATGGAGACGCTGTTACTTCTACTGAGATGGCAGTAATCATCCACAGACAGACAAACAGAGCTGCTCTCCATTGTCTCTCTGCTCTGCAGCCTTCCATCACACCGACTGAAGATGTCACTGTTGTACACCAAATAGCTGCTCCCTGTTCTTCTCTGTCTGTGAGTGTGAGACGAGAAAACATGTTTCTGTGTTCGTCAGTGAGATACAAAGCTATGTTGTCGTATTTAAGATGTTCGACTGTGAAGTTTTGACAAAGCGGGGGGTACGACAGACAAAAAAACAAAAGAAATCCATCAGAATTAATCCAGCTGGGTGATCTTTAAGAGAGAAACACATTCAAGTCAAAACAACTAAATTACATATTTGAATTTGATTGTTAAGTATATGGCGATAAACTGCATTAACTCGCCGCTTTCCACATTTCAAATTCATCACTTTTCCTTATTTTGTTATTTTGCCGGCAAAGAATTCCCACAGAGAATGAAAATAGAGAAATAACGATTCCATCCCAGCGCAGAAGTGTTCATTAGGACAATTATGAAAATGAAGACTGCTCTTTAAGGGGCAGGAGGTGGTGCCACACACACGTGTCCGGCTTCACCCACTCTTCCACTGCACACGCTGGGTGTTTAGTGCATTTTCATTTTAATTTTTTTATGCTGGTAATTACAGCATCAATGTTATGATTTGATAATTATACTGAGAGATTCAGAAAGACGACAAATAAAAGGAGAGTGAGCGTGAAGCTTGAATAAAACATAAATTCGTCTGTGATCCCGTACGCACAGACATCATTGTTACTCTGGTTCGTGTGCATCATATGTCATTTATTAACCGTTAGATTTGACATTTTAAACATTTGGTTTCTCTTTTCTTTGATTGCTGTGTTTGTGCTTTGTTCCACTTTTCCTCTCGATGATCTGTGAAAATTCAGAGAAGAGTAAATTCACCCACAGTGGACACTGATAAATCAGGGCTGGATTATTAAAGATAACAGTCACTAACTGGTAAATATTCTAACGTGGCCACAAACCCAGTTGTGTCCTCTACAGTGTCAGTGCTGCCAGATGTTACTGCTGTGTATGATATAAATAGGCTGTGAGGCTCGTCGATGTCACATGTAGATGAAGAACACGCGTAGAAATTTTGTATAAAAATTAAAAAATTTTGTATAAAAAACTGAAATTGTGGACACATAAAAAATAAACAAAAATGTGACCTTTACCTTAAAATGTTCAAACACGTGTCTGAAATGATTCACAAATAAAAAGAATGATTTTTACATCAAAATGGTAAAAACGTCATTATTTATTCAGATTACTGTTATTGTTACAGCCGAGCGTCAGAGCTGACAAATGAAGTCAAACACAGGTGCCACTCAGTCTCCTGAGTGTTACTATGTTACATCTTTTTAGTAAAAATGAACAATATTCACATGTCACAGTAACTACTGGACCTCGGGTTACTGTTTTAGGCGTCCGCTTTGACGACACTGTAACATTGAAATGGATTAGTTCCAAAACTTGTACCTGAGATGTAAGAGAACACCTGCGTGGTACGAAGCAGGCAACAAATTCAAAATTAGAAGCCCAAGTGGTCTGCAGTCCTGCCATGCTAAGGTTCTTTGTTTTGGAATATCACAATCTGAGATTGAGGATTTAAAAACCCCCAAACACAAATTCTCAGATACAGCAGAAAGAAAGTCAGAAAGTGAATTAACAAGAAAACATGTTTGATATTTACCTGTGATTCTGGCCCAGTGCTGACAGTCAAACAGGACTCACTTTAAATTTATTTCACTTTAAACTGTGTTTTCTTGAGCTTATCTCCTCAGTGGTGTTCAGTTTAAGGCTTAATGTGCAGAAGGTTCAACCAAATAAAAAAGTCATGACTGTTTTTACTGGGACACCATAAAAAACTGTTATTACTTTATGTGAATAAATGAAATCTCTTTCAAAATGCTTTAATTCGAAGAAACGTTTCCATGATTAAAGCAGCACACGATGTGTCAGAAGGAGTCTTACTCTAAAAGGGAATCAAAAGAAAACGAGATCACAAGTAAGACCAGAACAGTTTGGTTCATATAAAAAAGCCTCTGAGGAATTTTTGTTGGTGATTTCAGAGGACTTCATTATTTACCTGTGACACAGGTATTAGAGTCACGCAGCGTGTGCAGCCTTCCCTGGAGTTACTCTGTTTGGTTTTGAAACTCTGAAAATTTCACATTTTAAATGTGTTCATTCCTAACTTGGTGACACACAGGAGCGACTCTCTGGTGTTACACTCCCATTGTCTTTGCAAAAGGCACCTGAAGGCAGACATGAGGTCACACATGTTGGAACGAGCTTTGGTGTTATTTCAGCTGTGTGCTGCAGCCAGCGAACAAAGACACGTGTACAGTTGTGTCAGTGCCATTTCAATCACACGTGTCACTTATATACAAATCTCTGCTTCCTGTCTCCTGCACCAGTGCGGATAGAGAGGTTTTTCTGTGTAGGAGAATGCTGCAGCGAGTACTGGTGTGAATGGTACGGAGCTGTGTCGACGTCACTGTCTGCACACATCGTGCCCAGTGCAGTGACTATAATGGGCCCATTAAATTGCCCCACCTACTAGTATGTCCATCTCCCTCCCCTTTGCTTCCCTCCGCGCTCTCTCCATCCTACCCTGTATTTATCAGGCTGTGTGACTTTCTAATCCCTCTCTTTAGCAGCAGTGTGTGAAAGCTAACACTCCTCCGTGTGATTATGGAGGGCCCTGGGCTGCTGATTATCTGAAGAGACCACCACAGAGACCCCCGGCCATGCTCTCCTAAGCCACTGATGCTTTAACGCTTTTTAATTGATCTTCACACTTTTACAAGCCACCCCCCCGCCCCAAAAAAGAAAAAAATACACGCAGGTAAAACTGGATGTTTTGGCTGTGAGAGACTGCACAGCTTTTACTTTTTATTTTCTAACTGGATGTACTTATTTGTTGACGTTTTTCTTGATGCTGTTTTATGCTGAAGTATTCAGTATGCAGTCATGCAGTCATCAGATGTTCACAGATGACCGTCACTGACCCTTCAGCATCTCTCTTTAACTGTCTGACACAGATAATCAGACATCTACAGTAAGCTGTAACTGTAACAGAGGTGTCACCACAGCTATAACATGGGCTCCACTTCCTGCTCAGCACCTGATGTTCTCTATAGTGGGAACACTACACATTACTGTGGTACTAATACATGTTGAACAGTGTGTTCACAAAGAACAATGGTTGGGGTAAGCTAGCCCTAGAGCTCGCAATCAGTTACAATTTTACACAGATGAAGTGGATGAAAACATTTCCTTACTAACTCATGGTATCAATGATAGATCCACTGGTGCTTATGTGCCATAGCACTTTTGTACTCGACCTGGATCGGATGGTTTTCCTTTACATTTTAGTACCTCCATACGTGTGTGGTCATTGTCATAATAACGCGTCGGCGCGCTCCACGACGTAACTAATATGCGACACGAACGCTACACACATTCATGTAAGGCTTTATTCTGTGGGTCTGAGAACTTCCTACATACCACACTCACACTCTGATGGAACCATGGGGGCAGTGCGGGGTTCAGCAACTTGCTCAGGGACACTTTGACGTGAGGAATAGAGGAACTGGCAACCAAACCACTGATCTTCCCACTGCTGAAGACGCGCTGTACCGCTGCTCAGCTTCAGCTAAGACCATAGAAAGACAGCCTCGACAATGTCTGTCTAAAGGAGATAAAAATAATAAACAGCTTCTGTAGGTGAACCTGTGAGATCATTAACATTTTATTTAACTTTTTATATAACAATTTTCATTAATTATACTTGGAGCCCAAGAAATGTTTCTGCAACACACATTTTCCAGTAAATGTGTGCTTCTTAATGTATAATGGTGTCACACAACAAAAACTGACATTATGACCAGATCCTGATTATTGTTTTGGAGTAACTGAGCAGATCTAACCAACTGCAAACAAATAACATAGGAGTAAAAACTGAACATCACACTTTAGCTGCTAGGAGGTTGACCTAATTTAACCTGAGTCGGCACTGGTGGAGCTAAAAGTTATGAACGTCTCCATCGTTTTCTGGTATTGGGGAGAATTCATAGTTTCATTAAATATACAACCGTCACACTCCCACCATGCTTACTGGTATGATGTTTCTTTTTATGAAGACTAAAAACTTCCAAAACATTTGAGCACATGTGAGACGTGTTCTTTGTGTTTTATCTGGTCAGCAATGAGTTTAACTTCAGTCTCTTTCTTATTGTTGAATCATGAACATTCATCCTAACTGAGGTAAGTGCCGCCTGCAGTTCTTCACATGTTGCTCTCCACAGCCATCGACGAACTCTCGGAGTAATTTTGGTCTCTCCTGGGATGGCTATTACTTTCTCACAGAGGTCCCTGTAGGTCAACTAAAAATGAAATCATGATTTCATTTTGTGTTTAGTTGGGTTATCTTTACCTGATATTAACGTTTGTCTGATGATTTGAAAAGTTCAAGTTTGACAAATAAACAAAACCTGAGGTTTCAGAGAGGCTGCAGTAACTGCAGAGTGTAATATATGTCCAATCATAGGAACCTCCTGACAGGGTTGGCTCATGCAGACAGTTTCTTATTTTTGTTACAACAGGGAGAGACAAAAACTTTATATATATTTATATTTTTGTAGCTTTTAGATTCCAGTAAACATGAGCACAGTCATGCACTACAGCCAGCTTTCATCACTCACTGACCAACTTCATTAACTGGAGTTATTTTAAGTCACTTGTTCTCCTGTAACCTAAAGATGAAAGTCCAGTGTAACAGAGCAACAACGCTATTATTTAGTAATAACTATAATATTGACATATTTACATATATATCATTTTCAGCCATCAGCAGTTTTTACCTGCTTGTTTGGACACAGAGCATCTAATAAAGCAGTACTGACATTAAATGGATGCAGTCACATTTCACAAGCTTTATGAAAGTTACTAAAATGTCTTCTATTAATCATATTTAAATTGATAGTAGAGACTAAAGTAATACATGCAGCGCATAAGAAATAATGACAGACCACTCAGCACTCACTGTGTCCTTAAGGGCACAAGCATCACTCATTCACTCCTCATCTGGCATTCAGATCCTTTTATTCCTGTCCTGACGTTACAGTTTTCACTCTGTTTGTCTTCTTGGCTTTTTCACACAGCCGATAATTTATGTTTTTTGTAAGCAGCTACACTTAAAAGATAAAAAAAATAAATAAATGTGCATTTCAACCCATTGTAATGTAACAGATGGATATATGGTGACGCCATCGTCATAAAGCTTTCCATGAAGCGTGTCGCTCACAATGAACACATGGCACAAAAGCTCAGATATCATAACGACTGAAAGGACAAATCTTACGCTGCACAACGTTCAAAGCACCTTCATCAACACCTCTAAAGCGTACCATGCTTCTGCAGTTTCATCCGTTAACCCTGCTTAACCTCAGTGTTTAACTTTTATGATCATTCCCAAAGGTTTGGATCTTCTTATAAGCAGAGAAAATGTATATATGATTGGTATATATATATATATATATATGTATATATCAATTTATATAGCGCCATATCAAAACAACTGTCACTTTATACTGTAGGGTAACAATGGTACAATATTAGAGAGAAAACCCAACAATTAGGCAGTCCCCTATGATTGGTGCTGAGGGGAAGGAAAAACTCCCTTTTAACAGGAAGAAGCCACCATCAGGGAGGGGCGGGGCCATCTGCTGGAAGACCATTGGAGGGTGAGGGAAAGAGAAGAGAGCTCAGGGAGCTAGGACACAAGACAGAGTTTAATGAGCAGTAGTGGCTTACAAGCACATGGAGAAGAAGACGTGAGGGAAGGATTAATGCTCAGTGGGAGCCCCCACCAGCCAATGAGGGACAGCGTGACTAAGTGATAGTTCAGGGTCACCTGATTCAGCCCTAAGCTAAAAGAAAAAGGTTTATCAGATATTTGTGACAAACGTTTGTGTTACCGGTGTATATGAACACACTGGAGTCTGTTAGATAGATATGATGAAACAGTATCAAACAGGACCAGCATGAAGACGAGTTTTACTGTCAGAGGCCACGTGAAGGTCAAACTCCTCTCCATCACGTTTACTGCTGTTGTTAAATAATATCTGTTAATAAAGACAAATTCATCATTTAAAACTGAAGCATTAATTAATGTCAGGACTTCTTTGAACAGTCAGATTCACTGTGATGACAAAGAGAGTTTAAAGAAGCAGTTTTAAAGTTTCTGTCTGTGAAAATGTTGCCTCAATATTGTTTCAGCTCATGTGTTATCTGGGTATGACAGTTATACCAGCGAGTCCATCATCCCTTATCTCAAACTTTCTTTTGAGCTACATCCAGACTTGTACACACGGAGGATTTAACACTGTTACCAAAACAACAAAGCTCTGAGGGTGTAAGGTTTGGGTAACTGATGAAGCTGAAGCAGAGTGAATGTAGTTACAGCACAGAAATACATCTACTATAATGACATGTATCCCCCACTGCTGTGCTGGCCATTACTGTAAATTAAAACGTTTTTAAGAAATGATCAGACAAGAGATTTTGGGCAATTCTGCTAAATGTTCAGTTTCTCTGCCACAGACCCGAGTGTGATCACATTTAGATGAAATCAGAGCCTGAGACTATATCATGGTTTCAAAACAGGAAAGAATAAATAAATGTATTTATTCCCCCAAAATATATGTATATATTATTATTATTAGTATTATTATTATAACTCAAAGTGTAGCGATATATAACTGTTGCAGTTATTTCATTGTTACAGTCACATTATCAGTGAACTGAGTCACCACTGCCGTCATATAATGAGTGCACAGGTGGTGGGTCAGCCACATGTCCACCATGCACACAGCATGGGCTGCTATGATGCTGCTGCTCTGCAGAAACACCAGCACCCCGAACACTGGGAGGCTGTCTCCAGTTCCACAAACCCAACACGTTTCATTGCCATGTTTTACTCTTGAAAGAACTCAGTTTTTCTTTCATTTGTCCATCTGTGCACACTGTTCCTTATCTGAACAAATCTGCTACAGTTGTTCTTATTTTTCCACTGTAACTAGGTGGAGGCAGCCAAACATATCTTTACAACAGGAAAGTGTTTCCAAGCCTTAATAGTCTCAAAGGTACAAGCGTCTGTAAGGAGCTTTGCTTTGCATTCAAGTAAACTGGTGAAGTGTTCAGTAAACTATTTTCTCTGGACGCTGAACTCATGGACCCCCGATAAGGTGAACTAGGGGACAACTGCAATGAAGCCTAAAGTACAAACCCTGACTTTGGCTAGCCTCTTCTCAGAGCTTTAATAAGATGTGTAGCATCACAGGGAATGCCAGGACTGTGGTGTCTGGTGCCAGCATCGCCCACAACCACAGAAGTGTGTTTGAGGGTTTCTCTGACCTCTCCCACTGAGAGAGGGGCTGCTTTAATAAGGCTGCCTTATCTTTATTCACCATGTAACCTCCCTTCAAACACACACACACACACACACACACACACACAAGCTGTGGAGTGGGCACTTGCACCCAGCGTCATGGCTGTGGCATGACCATAGCACTATTAGTGGTCTCCAGGACACCAGCTGATCCTCTCTCAGGGTCCCTGTCACACTGATGTCTTCATCACTAAGCTGAGCAGACAGACCAGACCTGCCAGCCAGTGGAGGTGACAACAAATCCAATTACCTACCCTCCATGGTGTCTGGACCAGACTTGGGTGGAGGCAAGGCTGGGGGCTGGGGTGCAGTGTGGCAGAGTGACAGTGGGACAGTGGAGCACGTTGCTAAGCTATAGAGGAAGAGGGACATGAAAGACAGGGTGCTAGCACAAGCAGTGACACCAAACTGGCAAACAGGCCTCTGGTTGGCAAGTTTCAGTGTAGTCATGGAGGCTGGACTTTGTTTATGAGGCCACATTACTGGCTGTAATCACAGCATTTATGACTGTTACAATCTGAATGATAAAACTTGCGCATACATTTGAGATTTGCTCAAGTGTTTAGTGTCAGTGTGTTTGATCTGAATCCAGTCTGTTGTTCACGCGCCTCTGTGTCAGTAAGTGCACAGTCAGGTCTGTCTTGGTGTGTCTTCAGCACCAGGCCACATGTTGACAGGTGAGTGTTGCTAGCAGTAGTTATGGTTATTTTTGGAGTGGAAAATAATAGTGGACACAACCGTGGGCTGCCAGTTACTGGTAATTGTCTTGCAGCAGCCTCCCACAGCTGCTGATGCCAGTAACTACAAGCCTTATAACTTGGTAACTGCCTAAATGGTCACCTGTACCACACAGTAAGCTTTACTCACAAAATGTTCATCAACTGGAAAGCCCAAGGTTTGGAGCCATGAGAGGTGCTGGGAGCAAACGACCAGTCACAGACAGGTTTACTGACTGCAGACATCACTGAACCCAAAACAGTGCTGGGTGAGTGTGTAATAGAAAAAGCACATGAATGTGTTACTGTAGCTCGCGCTGAGTGGTCATCATGACTAGAACAGTGATTAATGCAGATATAATCATCATGTTCGCCACTTCGTTAGAGCTGCGCGTCGTGCGACACAGTTTTTGTGGTTCTTCGGCCGCCGCAGCTGTACGGTCTGTTTCCCGCTGTGTTAATGATATTCCAGTACAGTCGCTCAGAGACGCACACAGAGGGGCTGCTGGAGCCGTCTGAAAACTTGGCTTATAGTTTGGACTTCTTCTCCTCCTGTTTCAGTGCTTATGTGGTATTACAATAATAAATCAGGGTTAGCGCTAGGGTGGAGGTAATCGGACAGTATAACCCAGCTTTATTTCAGGCCCTCTGCCTTACAAATGCGTAACTATGAGAAATATGTTGTAATATAAAGTGTCAGGGAGCCAGATCCCCGTCACCCCCCTGTTAACTTATTCATGGATCAAACTGCCAGATAAATTTTGAAGTAGCAGCTCTCATTTCACTTTGGAACATGAGAGTTTACACACTTGGTCACATTTGCCTCTCCTCTTCCTCAGCATCAGCTCTTCAAACAGTTTGACCTCTTGCTCTCTACAGATAATGACTGCTGACCGTACAATACGCCACAAAGCAGTCAAACTTCATTCAGGACCTCTGTTCACTTCCACATCAAGCAGAGCAGTTGTGGGCAAATGCTAACCAGCTCAAATCTGAACAACAACACTGGTTCCTGCTGATTGCTTTGGGGAGAACGCGATAAACGAAGATCAGCGCAGGTCGGGCTCGATCCGCAGCACGGACTAAGGTGAAGGACAAGGGAAACGTGTCTGGTAGGGATGACGTCTGGAAGGGAAAGGAAAGCAAAAGGCGGCAAACAGCCAAAGCAGAACTCCTCAGCCATTATGTTTTCCCTCACGCTGTCAGTCTCCTCTTTCCACCGGAGCCTCGCGCTGTGTCGGAGGAGTCTCACCTTATCATCCACAGAGCCTCAGCGTCTGGAATTTCGCCTTCAGTCGCTGACTTTGGTGCCCAACCGGAGAAGATCATTCACCACTTCCTCTCCCGACATCCCCTCCATACAGGCACGGGATGATCGATTCATGAGAGGGAAAAGGAGGGGATTTTGGGACAGTGTGTGTATGCTGTGAGAGTTAGAGGGCCTCTCACTTTTGAAGGTGGTTGAAGTCTTGCCAGGATATTTCGTATTCATAGTTAAATATTCAGCGCGCATGGTGGACAGGGGCAATTTCTGCAGTCAGCCCACCATCCAAAAGTGAAAAGGATGTGGCTTGTGGATGAAGGGAGCTAGAGAGATAGACACGCATGGGGCTTCATGGTAGTCAGATGAGAGGCTGCCAGCTGCTGATGGGTGACTGTTTGAGCGTGGCGCCTCAGGACATGCCCGTTGAAAGGCGATCCGATCCGATACCCCCACTTATGCAGAGTTTATATACATATGCATACATATCAATTGCAGAACTTCCAATGTTTTGGTCATTATGCCAAGTTGTTTGAGCGAGCATCTTGCATGTCTGAATGGGGAATGTAGACCTACTGGGCTATGACCACTGAGAAAAGCCTCCTCCGTATAAAACCACCCCGTCGTTCTTCCCAAATGTAGAATTGCATGACTGGTGTGTCAACAAAAGCTGTGAAAGCGACTAAAGTTTGGATAAGAGAACTTGCTGGAAGGATTAATCCTACCTTTCTATTCCCTGTGAGGCCAGTAATTATATTAAAGCTGTTGGTCTCATGTCTAACAGCACTAACTGCACTTTTACTGACATACAGTTGTGCTACATGGTGTTGGCACACATTCTGTAAAACTGTGTGATCGCACCGTAACAATAGAAACTCTGTGGCCCTGTGACATCAGTCTGCTGATGGTATAAAGATACATCAGCACATAATCAGAAAAAACAGCCTTGCTGTGTTTGTTTGTAATGCAGACATAAAAAATGAACTGAATGTTTTGGGATACGGCTGGAATGAGAGAAAACCAAAAATGATCTGACTTAATGTCATGACCACCAAACTACCAGGTGAATGTAAACCTAAGCAGCTCCTGCAGCCAGGCGTGCTTTATATTATGCAGTAGAAGCTACTTTAGACTCTTTACTTTGCACACATGTGTGTACTACTCAGAGAATAAGGGACTGGCTATACTTCTAGTTTTGTCCCCACCTCCAGACTGAACACTGTATGACACATTTTGGTTAGCTTGAACATATGGGAAGAAATGCAGCAAACCTCCAACATATTCATTTTGAATAGGATTAATCTGTCTCTATTAACAGCTACACAGCACAGGTCTTTAAGGTGGTGGTAATTAAACCACTACTTATAAACCCCAATTATAGATCCATATCTAAACTCCCTTTATTTCACACTTCTTGAAAGAGTAGATGTTAAAGAATAACTGATCATTTGAAAAATGGTTTGCTTGAATAGTTTTGTGCAGCTGCTGTTAGACTCAGTGCAGCATTTGGTACTGTTGACCATAATATTTCACTACATGCAGCACGGTGGCATGGTGGTTAGCACTGTTGCTGCACAGCAAGAAGGTCCTGAGTTCAATTCCACCATCAGGCCGGGGTCTTTCTGTGTGGAGTTTGCATGTTCTCCCCGTGTTTGCGTGGGTTCTCTCCGGGTACTCCGGCTTCCTCCCACCGTCCAAAGACATGCAGTTTGAGGGGATAGGTTAATTGGATAATCCAAATTACCACTAGGTGTGAATGTGAGTGCGAATGGTTGTCTGTCACTGTGTGTTGGCCCTGCGACAGACTGGCGACCTGTCCAGGGTGTACCCCGCCTCTCGCCCTATGACAGCTGGGATAGGCTCCAGCGCCCCCCGCGACCCTGAAAAGGATAAGCGGAAGCGAATGGATGGATGGATGGATGGATCAGAACACGCTGCTGTTATCAAAGTAACTGCACTGCAGTGATCCTCACACACAAAGGTCATGGAGTTCAACATGGCTTTGTGCTGGGACCAATACAGTTTACATTATACGTGCGCCTCTTAGGCAATATTACGAGCAATTCATTGATATACAAATCGATTAGTTAAACTACAGGCAGGTGTGAAAGGTCTGGATCAACTCTGGTTACTACTTCAAAATTCAAATTACTCTTGGTCTTACAAACTGTAGAAAGACTGTGTCTACCCAAATATGAACTCTAGATGGCGTTACTTTGGCCTTTGGAGTCATTTCCGATGTCCTTCGGCTGTGATGACAGAGGAGAGTGAAGCTTTCACATAGGATTCATTTGCACAGTATCCCTAAAATTGGAAACATCCTGTCTCAAAGTGAGGCTTAAAAGCTATTTCATGCATTTATTACTTCTAGGCTGGACCACTGCACTTCATTATTATCTGGTTGGTCTAAAAGCTCCCTGAATGGGAGGTGGAGCCTTTGGGCCCCTCTGGTGTGAAAACTCTGTTATTGCTCCCAGTTTGGGTTTAGAAGACAGACACTCTCTGCCTCTAAGATTTAGCTTAAAGCTGGACTCTTAAATAAAGCATGTAGTTAGAGCTGGGTCAGGTGACCTCGACCAAACCCTAAGTTATGCTAGGATAGATTCAAGCTGCTCGGGGTTCCCATGATGCACCAAGTGCTACTTCTTCAATCGTATCTCTTCATTCCACTACTGTATTTAATCATTAGCATTATTAAACTCTGGCTCTCTCTCCCATGGTGTGTCATATATTATTTATAGGTATATCTATAGCGAGAGATGGGACTGTATAAATGTGAACATGTACCCAACCTCCACTCTGTGAGAAAGTAAAAAGATATCCCCTCTTTGTGTGATGTCACAGGTCACACCTTGTGGTTTGGAGGTGATTAAAAAGGACGAGGAGATGTGTCGAGTCTTATTCATCAGAGAGCTTCACCTTCCTCTCTCGTCACACCCTGCCGGTCCGGGACAGGAAGTCGCTCCTCTCCCCTCTGGCCCCGATCCAGGCCGATTCAAAATGGTGTACACCCCCTCTAACTACACATCTAAGTGATTATACTGCACCCCCAACCACAGCCACACACACACGCACAAACACACGCTCAGAGGGGCTAATTAAGGCTTTAATATGCAAATGAGAGCCGCAGTAAATTACACAGCTGGCAAATATGCCTGTTTTTGCCTGAAAATACATCATGAGTGCAGCAAGGAGTGTGTTGTTGCAGTTGTTGTTGTGTTTGCAGAGAGACTGGGGATTGCCCCCCTACCCCTCAGCAACTCCAGCCCCCCCCTCGTCTGCTGGAGAGACTCATCCAGCTTTGTCCCTTTCAGAGGTATCATGAGAGAAATGTCGACTGCACAAGTAGTGCTGCATGTTAGTGAGGACAAAACCGGAGTTTAAACACGCTGAAATGAAACTGATATCAACCGGTATTCACATATACTAACATTACCAATATGATTACCTGCTAATGACCAAACATTAATTCACACATATATGAGTGCTGAACAAATCCAGTGTTGTGGCACAGCAGCCCTAAATGAACAATATTGGTTTTTACCAACAATATTATGAAAATATTTGTTTATTTCTGTGCTCTTTAATGGAAATTACATTTATAATCTAATTATATAATTGTAGTTGTTAACCATAAATGTTCATTATGGTCATTATTTTAGCCAAATGACAGTTATTGACAGAAAAATGAGTTTTAGTCGTTACATTTAAGCTCGATTATTTCTCACAGTTGCCTGAAAAATAACAAAATAATTTTGAGGTTTAAACAAGTGTTGACAGATTCGTATAATATTGGTGCTTTGTTGTTTTGACAGTTGGTCTGAGATAAAATGAGGATAATAAAGACACACACAGTTATGTTCGGTGTGCTCGTGGTACCAGGCTGATCTGGGAGCAGTGAACCCTGCTCCCTCCAGCTACTCTAAGCCATTCCTCGCTGCCCTGTGAGGCATTGCTGGGAGGCTTGTTCTGCCTGGTTGCTGTTGTCTGCCTACGCACTTTATTCCCCAGAGCAGCAGTGTCATCATGATGTGAGCTCAAACCTGAGTGCTGACTACATGCATGGTCAGGCTGTCCCGTCACCTAGCTACCCTCCTGGGACTGACCGTGACAGGAAGGGGGCCCAAACACATACCCAGAGACCTTTTTGTCTCACGCTATTCTCCAAATAAGAATCCACGCTCCTTCAAATGATGCCCCCCTGTGCAGTTCATTTCTCACAGCAGTCTCTCCACAGATCCTAGCAGCCACATGCATCTTTTCTCAGATGTCACTCTCGTCGCTCTCACATTCACAGCAAAGTGATCCAAAGGCAGTCGCTAAACTAAACTGAACCGCAGACATGATCGTTGTGTTTAGTTCAGTTTTATTTTGCCTCAAGATGCTTTAAACTGGAAGGTAAAACAATCAGATAACCCCCTGTGAGCCAGCACAGTGGTGACACTGGGAAGGAAAAACTCCCTTTTAACAGGAAGAATCCTCTGGGAGACCCAGGCTCAGGGAGGGGCCTCGTTACGGCCACTCAAATTCATTACAGTGGAAAACCTGCTACATAAACATCACACACAGTGAACATGTAGGGTTAGAAGGTTACATCTTACTGACAGCGTCACTTTGGTTTACTTAAATAAAACTTGTGTTATTATTCCATTTATTACCTGTAGTGTTAGTGAAACATGAGAATGATGCCAAGTTTATACCATGTTTGTTGATTGGATGGTCTACAGGAGACTCTGTGAGAGTCGTCACCTCCTAACTAGTTAATGCAAACACAAAGTACAGCTGAGCTTAATGCAGCAGTCTGTCGTGTACTTTCATGTAAACCAGAGTAACACTGGATCAGATGATTCTTGTTACATGAGGCTGCAGGTTTTCTTTGTCAACACTGAAATATCAACAGCAGATTGAACAGAAACACCTTCACATCAAACAGCTTCAGAGGTTTGCTGTTTGATTCCTGGGCACACTGTACTGCAGATTCAGCTCCAAGTCCAACAGGATCCGTGGTCTCGGTCCTCCAGGTTATTTCGCTGGAGCAGCGTTCATGAGATGTCTCTTATGTGCAGATGTTAAAGTCATTCTCGGACTCTCTGAAAGCTTCTGGTAACAACAGAGACTTTACTGAATAATTCTACTGATGAGCAGATTTAGTAAACATGACTGTCTGAGATGCTCCAAGGCTCAAACATCAGTACAGTTTTCACCTCTAAGAAAATGAGGGCCATGCAGTTCGAAAGCCACCTTTATATAGGAAGAGGTTCACTCTGATTGGCTGGGTCACAGTGCTGCTAGCCTGTGCTGCAGGTCCCCTCACAGGAAGCAGTGTCCTGCACACACACCACACTTGTAATTATGCCTCAGTGAGACAACAGGTACACCTTGCTGACGCACAACATCTCCAGCGTTAACAGCTGACGGGATGCACACGTTGGCCAACTCCAAAGCCAAATATTTAAGCATCAAACAGGTAAACATGCTGCGAGGCCCCCTCGTCCAAGCCCACGTTCAGGGAGAGCTGGAGGGAAGTTTAGTTCATTAGCTGGGTTACACAGTCTCCTGATAAGGGTGTATAAACAGCTCCACCTTGTAGTGGCTACAGAGATAACTTGCCCCTTGGAAAAAAGCTGCTTTCCACCAGGGCCAGGGTGCATGAATATTTCAAGTGGGTAAATAATTAATAATTAACAGTAAACAGGCCACTGATCAAATGGAGCAGTGTGGCAACAGACATGAAAAATCAGACTCTTGTAAACAAAGACAAGAGGACCCAGATTTCCTCCCCCCTCTCTCTCTCGCCTTTTAAATATGCGCATCTTCAATCACCCCCCACATCGCCATAAAACCACACACATGCAAGAGACACATGTATGAACACACAAAGTCCATATCAGTGACTGTGACAAATACACGGCGCTGCCACAGCCCCCTCTGTCACTCACTCATGCCCACACTTATTTTGCTTTAGAAGAATGAAATTTTCACATATTCCTCGGCGACCCGGGGAATGTGACTGAGCGAGAACACTTGATCTGGCCGCCCGCTGTTTTCTGATGGAAAGATTTGCTTTTTAATACAATCGTCACTCCTCCCACCTGGATATGCCAAGCCAAGACAAATCCCAGCTGTGTGGCTCTAAAAGCCACAGAACAGAGCTTAAAAATTCCCTTATTACAATTCCCCCAAAATGTCCCGCCACACTAACGCCGAGCGATGGTGGAAATGCTAATCACATCTCTCGGCAGCTTAGAGGAGCATGGAAATAGATCCGGCAGCGTGCAGGTTTGTGGTGCAAAGAAAGAGAGAAAAAAAGATGAAGAAATCCCAGATTTAATGACACACATTCACAGAAACGTCGTGGCTCTTCTCCAGAATCTGGCACATCCTGCCGGTTGACTTTAGCCAGAGGACACAGTTCATAAACATCAGACTAAACTGTGTAAACAACAAACAAGCCGCTCCCCTGCCAAAACAACAAACAAACAA
This sequence comes from Oreochromis niloticus, assembly GCF_001858045.2. Lineage (NCBI taxonomy): Eukaryota > Metazoa > Chordata > Actinopteri > Cichliformes > Cichlidae > Oreochromis > Oreochromis niloticus. The sequence goes on from NC_031983.2 coordinate 1,307,884, forward strand.
TGCAAACAAAAATAAAACATCTCTGGAAGCCGTGCACGGATCGCCTTCAGAGTTCATTTTAAAGTAAGCGTTCCTTTCCTCAGAGATTTTAATTAATGCTTTAATATGCAAATAAGTTAGCAGAGATAAAATCATGACAAACAGATGGCAAGTGTGGGTAATTATTTTGTGAATCCAGCAGGGGCGTGTATTAAAGTTATGGCATCGTTTTCCTCAGGCCTCTGCAACCAGGGAAGGTGGAGAGAGCGGCGAGCACACCCACACCCACCCGAAAACAAAAGTCACACATGAACCGAGACATAAATGAGTGACTTGTGGCTCAGAGAGACAAATCTGTAACCACAGCCTGAGTGGGACAAACAGACATGGAGCCTTTAATTCCAGATTAACAGGAGAACAGCAGCGTTCCTGTTTACTGCCTCACACGAGGCAAGTCTACGACACAGGGAACTGCACCCTACTGAAACCCTGCCCCATAACCTGATGAGCTACATGTCACACAGGCATATATGCTGGTTACATTACAGGCTTTACATCAGGGGTGTCAAACATGAGGCCCAGGGGCCTGAATTGGCCAGGTCAAGACTCCAATTTGGACCACTGGACAGTTTTAGAAAATGTTAAGGGTTGCACAGATTTTGGACTTTTACAGCTCTTCTACTGACACCATACACTTCCATTTGTACTAGAGTCAAGTTCTTAGCTACTAGATAAACAATTAAATGCCAGAAAACCTGCTGGTTTTCATTTTTGTACGTTTTGCAGAGAGGACAAGGGGGAAATAAACCCAGCGAGGACCCTAACCCTGATGTGGTAAATCTGTGTACTGTATAGTCAAACCTCTGAAACGGGCGAGGTGGCTTCACCATGAGTGAAACTGAGAAGATGATGTTGGACTTGATAAATCTTTCTGGGCTGTTACAAACACTGAAACCAACCAAACATCCAAATGTCTGAATACATACTGTAACAGTACAAAGCTGTCGAGACTAAATTCAAGTTCAATTCTGTTCAGTCTGAAAGTTTAGATCATATTTTGCCATCATTTTACAAATGTAAAGACATGAGTGATCAGTACCTAACACCAAGCATGCACACAGAGAAGATGCAGTTCAAGTTGCACCTACCTGCTCCTGTTGGGGTATGTGGTCCACATCTAGACTACAAAGAGAACGGTTGATTTTCAAGGCCAGACTCAGGGCCATCAGGCCTCCCACTTTCACCTCATTGTGACGGAGGTCCAGCCTCTGAATCTGACGACTCTCAGCAAGGAACTCAGCAAGCGCCACGGCACCTCCACCACAAAAAACAGGGATATCAGGAAGATACAACATGCAAACCCAATATAGTCCCTCTGTAAACATAACATTATTTTATCTTATTTTATTTTCAGTTCAGTTTTTAGATATATTTTGATATAGAGAACAAGTACCAGGACAAGGTTGGGGGTGAAGGAGAGGAAGACATGATGTCAGAGCAGCATCAGTCTGACGGGATATATGAGTGTAAATCTGATCATTCACTGGAGGATACCTGAAAAAGTAAACGTGGGTCCTTTAAAGGCTCATGGGATAAAATAATCCCTTAGCCTATGAACTTTAGCTAGTGCCATAAGGTTCATCCATATGGGAAAATAATTTGAAGATTCAACAACTAACCAAAAACATCATGGCTCTGGATACCAGAGCATGTTTTCATACAGGATCTGATGGAACTGGAACAATAATTAATGCCTTGCTGTTAGGGGTAGTTTGCAACCAGCACCATGTTTCATCGAGTGATGCTGATGGCAACGGGGCAAATTTTGGAAAATGTTGAATCCAGGAAAGGAAATCTGTTTATCCCAGTTTATCAGATCAGCACAGCACGCTGGTGTTAGGGTCAGTACTATGACCTCACAGGCCGAGGGCCTCCCTCCATAAATAAAAGGAGTTTGTTGTCTCTGTGGCTTCTCACTGTGTAGTCTGGCTTTTTCCCACAGTCCACAGAAGTATGGTAGTGGGTTATGTCTCTGTATTAGCTCTGTAACAGACTGGTGAGCTGTCCAGGGGGTGCCCAGCCTCGTGGCTCAGGCCCTCCTTCTCTTGTGACCCTGAACTGGATCAGCTAAAATAAATGGATGGATAGAATCATTACTGGGTTTAACTGTACTTTTTGGAATCAAAATGTAGGTAAATATTACTTTTACCTAACCATAGCTTTCAGGTTTGACCTGCTCCTGCTCCTAAATCCTGATGTAATTACATGGTACATGGACTGATTCTTATATAGTGCTTTTCTACTCAAAGCACTTTATACAACATGGCTCATTCACCCACTCACACACGCCTTTTTTCTACACCTGAGTGCTTTCAATCCAAGTTTCACTCGTGTTCATTCTCCGTCTGATGGATGCACTGCACAGCAAGGCAGGGATCCAACCACCAACCCTCTGATTATTGGATGATCTGCTCTAACGCCTGAGCATCACACAGCAACAACCAAGAGGCCAAGGTTTCCTTTACTCTGCATCACTGAAACTATTATGTACTATATCCTGTTACACTGATGCTCAAAGTGGGTCATAACGTGTTATGTGAGCAGAAACAAGCTTCTGGATTTAGACTGAGGTGCGAAAGTAACTGTTTGATTTTTCAGTTTTTCCTAGCAGAGCTTAGACGTGTTTTTCACTGGTTAAAATATTGTTAATATCTCTTGTTAGTAAGATGATATCAGGCCCAGATGATGGAAAAAAGAATAAGACAGCAGCACCAAATCTGGACCAACCCTAAGGCTAATGTTACTGTGCAAAGAAGCTAATTCTGACTGATGCTGCGTGCAGTAACCCAACGTGACGCAGGCTGTATTACAAATGCAGAATAAAGACTAACGTGGTGTGTCTATCGTACCTTCACAGGTGATGCTGGCTTGGGCCAGGCCAAGCTGCAGCACCGAGCTGTTGACCATGAGAGGTTCCCTGATGATCTGGATCCCCTCGTTCCCCAACAGATTCTCACCCAAATCCAGGACCTGCAGGACCTTCAGCACCGGCTGCAACACAGGTTCAAGACGACTTCGTTAACCCATCAGTTAATCACTGTGTGCTACTTTGTGCAAGTGAGTGTGAGAAGTTTTAATTATCATTGTGATTATACAGTGATTATTCTTCCTTTTCAAAATGTTTCCTCTCATGTTAATCTTCAGAACTTCTGTTTTTACTCTCCAGAGCCACATTAGCGTTGAAGGTTGATTAGCTGGTGCAGAAAAGTGGGGGTGTCGAGGGCACAAGGGGCCCGTGTTGCCCAGCAGCTTGGAGAGGAACGCGCCACCCACTCCTCGGTTGCCCCCTCGCCTCACCACCCTTGTTAAACTCCTCTGGTCACTGCTCTGAAGAAAGAGGGAGCGCGGGGGTGGAAATGAAGCTGGGAAAGCGACTGACAGACCCCGAGAGCGTCTTCCTCTATGTTAATTTGCACCGCAGTGACAACAAACACACTCGAGAACCCCCAACACCCCACCTTTTTTTCCTTTCCCTCACTGAGTCACGGCACACGGAGGCAGCGCCGCATCCGACGCGTGGCGAGAAGCTTCTCCGGTGAAGAGGGGAGGAGGAGAGGGAGGGAGAGCCTCCCTGAATGGATATGCACGAGGGATAATAGCAGACAATTAAAGAGGCAACTGCATGGTTGAGAGTGTGTGAGAGTCAAGCATGGTTGAAACCTGTCAAACGTAAACCACGGGAGGGTTGGAGTGAGAAGTCTGAGGGGGGTGCAGGAGTGTGAAACCACCAAAAACACAGTATGCTTTCACACATGCCGTGCTGGCTTCAAACAAAAAAGCAGCAGAAACAGGCAAAGCTGGCGCTCGGTGACACGTCCACCTCAGAAAAGCCCTGCTTAGAGTTTCTGTCATTAAACACGCCGTCCGATTTGACGTTGAGCAGGTTTTGTGTGTCCCCGCTCTCTCAGGCCTCCAAAGGACTAAACCAGCCAGGAGGACAGAGAGAAAACGCAGATACACCAAGCGGAAAGGTTAATAACAGCTCTCTTCATCATCATATTCGACACAACCAGCTATGGCTCTAATTATCATCATTACGGCCTGCAAGGACACCTACTTATCCCTGTGACTGGCAGGCTGCATGAGCAGCCCTTCTTAGCACACATCTATTATTTAATCAAACTGTTCCTTCTTTTGGGGAAGTGTGTGTGTGTGTGTGTGTGTGTGTGTGTGTGTGCTGAGACAGAGAGAGAGGCCTTTAATTTCCAGCCTTTTGACTTTTACAATCGCCACTCACATGACAGGAAGGTACAGTTTATGCTGCCAATCACACAGGAGGAATGCATGTTATTAGGACTGTACAACGATGCTGGGAGGTTGGACTCATCTCTCCAGGCTCATGTTCCACAACTCCACACAGAGGGAAGCACAAAGTGTCAGCTGGAAATGAAGCTCGGGTCGAGTGTTTGCTGACCGCTCTCCAAGAGAACACCGTCCTGGCTCTTGGTTTAGCTGTGCTCGTCAGACAGATGCTAACAGGTTTCACTGTATTTCAGCCACATGCTAAACAAGCCTAGTGTCAGTAACATAAAAGATGTTTTTAAAAAAATATAACCCATAAAATGAACTCATTATTAACGCCCTCGAATCTTAACAACCACGTTGGATCGTCTAATCTCCAGCACCAAAGTGATATTCTCAGTCTTGGAAATGTGCACAAAAGCAGGATCCAAAGAACATAAAAGATGCTCTGCATGACTACAAAATCTGGCAGTGAGCGCAGGTTTGAGATCAACATTCATATTAGGCACGCTGTCAGACCTCTGCTGACAGTATGACTGGTGTCATTTTATCATCACAACTTAAAAATAAAAATAAGGTAAAAACCTGATATGATAAATCTGCAGCTGCAAACCTGCGTGAATGTTGACCCCTAACACCTTAACCTGACGCTGACCTGCTCTGAGTAACAGTCGGTGGTGTGCACGTTTGTGTCGTCGTCTGGGTGCAGCCAGCTGCCTAAAAGTGAGCCATTAGTTCCATTTGTACACTTCATGGCATCGAACAGTCAGAAGCCAGGCAGCGAGCCATGTGAGACAAGAATAAACATTTTTGCCTTCACACGTGATTGGACAGCATGTCGTGCTGGTGTCTTTGAAACATGCTGAACTATTCAGTGTTCACAGTTACATTTTAAAAGAAACACTGCAATGATGAGACATCACATGACAAACATGGACCCAAATGATAGATGTGTAATGTAAATGAAGCTTTTCTAGATAAAATGCTGCAGACATGTAGTAACAGTACATCATAGGTGTGTGTGCAGACGCTCAGAGGCAGGCAGCTGACACGAAACACATCACTTATGCATAGACTGTATATGAAGATGGACACAGCATCAGGTCTAAAAAGTTAAGCCAACGTGGAAGTGCCATAAATATTCTTGTTGCCAAAATAAAAGCCTGTAAAAATGACTCAACTCAGCAAACATTTTCCTGATTAGTCTGAATCTCTGCTGCTAAGCCTTCTTTAATGTAGTATTTTACACATTAACTCAGGGTGTGTCGACCTAGAAGAAGCTATGACTTGCAGACTCTTGACATACAGCCACACGTGTAGGATTTGGCCTGGGTGTGGTTTATTCACATGCTGTGACTGTTTTACATTGAGTTGTGCTTCACAACTCTGGGATTGGACGCACAACTCTGTGGTGACCCCTGTGAGTAAGGCTACAACGCATCATTTTCTCCGTTTTGGCCTCCCGTCCACACTGAGACGGCGTTTTCCTCAAGGAAAAACGCAGCGTTTTGGAAACGCTCTCGAAAACGCATGCATTTGAAAACAGAGCTGTCCCGTCGCAGTGTGGACGCTCGAAAACGCAGACTTTCTAAAACAATGACGCATTTTAGTCATGTGATGCAGTCATGTGACCAGTTAAACAAAGAAAGCGGAGTGCATTATACAGTAGTTGTTTTGATTGCTCTCAATTTTGACAGCCCTATTAAAGATTAATATCAGTCTGTACATGCTGCAGACAGCCTTTCCTCAAATTCTTTAACTCTCACTCGCTTTTGCGCATGCGCAGGACTGGAACGTAAGCGTTTGGGCCGTTTCAATGTGGACGCACAACTCTGTGAAAACGACTGAAAATGCCGTTTTCAAAATTATCTGGGCTAAGGCTACGTCCACACTAATGCATTTTTTTTTCGAAAATGCATTGTTTTCTCTCCGTTTTGGCCTCCCGTCCACACTGAGACGGCGTTTTCGCTCAAGGAAAACACAGCGTTTTGAAAACGCAGCGTTTTGGAAACGCTCTCGAAAACGCATACATTTGAAAACGGTGCTTTCGCGTCACAGTGTGGACAGCGAAAACAGACCTTTTGAAAACGATGATGCATTTCAGTCATGTGATGCAGTCATGTGACCAATTAAACCAAGATAGCGGAGAGCATTACACAGCAGTTGTTTGTTTGACAGCCCTATTAAAGATTAATATCAGTCTGTACGTGCTCCAGATAGCTTTTTTTCTTTAAATTCTTTAACTCTCACTGGCTTTTGCAACTTTGTACTTTTGTGTTACTCGCAGCAACAACTCCACCTCATTGTTAGTCCATTTAAAAAACTCGGTGCTTTTCCTCGACCTGTTGCCGCAACGTTTCAAAGAGCCAGAATGTAAATAAGCGGCAGACAGAAATGAGGCAGGTCGAATCGTCTTGCTTTCACACATGCGCAGGACTGGAACGTAAGCATTTTCGGCCGTTTCAATGTGGACGCAGAACTCTGTGAAAATGACTGAAAACGATAGTGTGGACGCCGTTTTCAGACAAAAACGCCATTTTCAAATCTATCCGGGCTCGTGTGGACGTAGCCTAAGGGAGCAGCATACATACATGTTGGCCTTCTTTCATCATACCTGTTATCCATGTTGGTGTACCACACAGGCGTACACTGCATTTGGTTCATACCTGTTTCTTCTGTTTTCACTTTGCTTCAGTTGCAGTTGGTTTGATGGCACATAAATGTCTCCACAGCTTCAGTGGTCCTAAAACACGCTCTGAGAGTCGTGTGTTTTTTCTGCTAGCCACAGTTAGCAATCCTAATGCTAACTGTCACTAACACTGTCGTCCTTAATGTCTTTACATGGCTCAAAATGACCGGACACTGTATTGATTCAACACTTTGGCTGACTCTTCACATTATTGGATTTTGTTCCAAACAAAGAACCAACACTTTGTTCCTCACCAGAGTTTTAGCCAGATAGTCCATGCCTTTTACAGTAATCTGGTTATTCCTCAGCAGTAAGACCTTGAGACCTCCTTTCTGCCACCTCAGACCGTCGCACAGCTCCTCCAAACCTTGGAAAACAAACAGTAAAATATGTTTATTAGCAGGCGGCACAGACAAACTTTCATTGTTGTCTGTGCTGGAGTTAAATGGCACTTCCAGATGTATAGTGGGAGTGTTGGTTGTAGTGACTCTGATGTAAGCTGCTATGTGAACATTTGCATGTCTGTATTAGTGAAATAATAATAAAGTTGGTCTGTGCATGTTTGCAAACTTCATCTACCTAAAATGTGTGAGCAGTAAGGGTTCAGCCATGGACTCATCCTCGTTTAGCTTCACCTGTTTTATGACTGTATGACTCAGGGCTCATCTCCCCACACATCTACATACTAGACTGTGAACTATGAATACATGTAGTTCTATGATTTATGTATGAACATCTTACCAGCATCTGCTACAGCATTGTTGCTGAGCTCCAGTGTCTGCAGAGTACTGTTGAACCGTAGTAGGTCTCTCAGATGAAGGGCATCCTGGTAGCTGTTCAACAGGTTATTAGCAAGGTTTAGCTCTCGCAGCGCCCGGTTTGTCTTCAGGGCACCAACTGCAATGGACAGGTTATGATAGGACAACTAAGCTGTAAATGCACAGATGTTCATGGCTTTACATTACATCAGTTATTCTTGCAGGTTAATACGCTGAACACTAAGTCCTCAGCAATTACCGTAACCTTGAGCCTATGCTACACAAACACATATATATTTTTAAATCATTTTGTCTGAAGTCTGGGTAATCAGCAAACTAAAAAACGAATCATTCTAACTGACAAACATCAACTGATTTGATATTTTCTAAAAATACAACCTTTTTCTTCGGGGCTAGGGTTAGGACACAATGACAGACTTCACAATCACTTTAATAATCCCTGAAGAAATTATGTGAGAGTGTAAAAAAGATTGTTAACGATGACACATTTTGTGCATTGTTTACTGATGTGAAGGGAAGATCGTGTCCTTGTTAGCAGAGCTGTCCATCCTCCCCGATTACTCTGTTGGTGAGGGTGGAATCTAAAAACAGTGGTGGGCGGATCGATCCAAATATCGATTGCATCGATACCAAGTCAGCATCGGTATCGGATCGATACTAGCCTGGCCGATTCTTTACTTTAAGTTCTGCTCTTGTTTGCAATGCTGTGGTTTCAACAAAGACAAACAGCGAGGTGGCCGGACTCGCCGCTCCCGTGTCAGCGCAGGCACACTTTGCTGCCCCTCCCCTTGTGTTTAGATGCTGCACCGTCACGTGACGTGACTTAGACGCTTTGGGGGTTGTTTACATATTATTTATATTTTCACCAGTTGTTGTTTTTGTTGTTGAGGATTTTAATTGTAATTTTAGTATTATAGTTTCTCACCAGTACTTGTTTTAATTTGTTTCCTGGTTTGCGTGCACTTTTTATTTAAGATTTTTCTAAAGAAATGATAATAAAGCATTTTCTATTTAATTATAAACTTTGTCAGAATTATGTCCTGGGTTTTAACTATTTAATAATAAAAAAGGAAACATCACAAAAACACTTAAGGTCATGAAAGTTAATTGAGATTTAGCAATTTAATGAGCACCCACCTTATTTATTGAAAAGTATCGGTATCGATATCAGTATCAGCGATACTGGCTCATATTTACTTGGTATCGGATCGATACCAAAATATGCAGGCTCGCACACCACTATCAAAAACTCCTGCTTGTTGCTCACAGTGGGAGGGTTCATGGCCCAAATACATCTCAAATCTAGGAAATCTTAGCTCTGACACAGGCCAGCTGTACTAATGTTATTATCTTTGTGCCACTGCACTAGTCTGTCGTCTGAGTGCCAACACAGGCCAGCTGGGTAGGACTGATTGAACGTGAACGTGAAAACAGAAGCACAGCACAAAGTGTAATTACTGAAAATCTCTTTCAGTAATTACACCAAAGAAATGTTTCTCCTTGAAGCCATTGTTAACACCAGAGTTGAGTTTTCAGCACAGGAGACCTAACAAAGCACCAGCGAAGCTCCACGACCCTCTCCTCCAAATATCACTGTGCACACCATCGTTACCAGTCTTTTCACTTCTTTATCACAGCTGAGACGCTGTTTTTGTAGACATATTCTGTATTTATGTGTGCGCTGTGGGCGTTCCCTGTGTATTTGTGTCATGTGTACTGTACATGTGTCCGTGTTGTCTAGGTCCTCGCTGCCCTTCCATCCAGATCGATGCTGCAGATTTGATCAAGCCTGTTGGGCTGCATGTGGAATGCCAACATTGTCATCAGGCACAGTAGGAACCAAATGGTGGTATCAGTGGGATTGATCCGGTCGACTCCACTGCAAGCACCCAATCCCGCAATCACAAGCCCCTCGAATCGAAGGCAATGATCCTCAGCTGGGACCCCCTGCTGGGAGGGAAGGAGGAGGAGGGCGCCGGTGGGCCTCGGTAATAGCAGAGGTAGGAGTGGGGTGAGGATGAGCATGGGAGGAGCAGAATCTTTAGCAGCTCCAAAAATATCAAAGAAATCCAGGAAGGAGCTGTAAATGTTGGAGGAACAAGTTGGGATGTGGGCGGCACACTGTGTCCATTTGGGTCTTTGCCTGCTCCCAGCTGAGAGGAGATCGGATGCTGCGTTCACCGTTTTTGATATTTGTGTCCCAGTCGGACACAGAGACGGATTTATTATTACACGAGTTCATGTACTAGGATTCAAAGAACCACATCGTCCTGTGATTGTTGTGGGATTATAATTAAAGCAGCTTTAAAGCAAGAAAATTAGTTTTCCATAGAGCACTTTGGGCGCTGTGATAAATTTACTGCTACATCACTGTCTGGTTTGCCTCCTTAAGGCTATTAATAACTACTCACGTTGCACTTATTATTTAATCAAACTGTTCCTTTTTTGTAACAGTGTGTGTGTGTGTGTGTGTGTGTGTGTGTGAGCAGCTACAATGCAACATATCTGTCCATCTGTGTACCCACCCTGGGTGTCCTGTTAGCCTTTTGTGAGTGTATTTCTGTGCTATATACTCACCCAGCGATTGTGTGTTTGTAGGTGTGTGTGTGCCTGTGCACAGACCACTAACATAAAGTCCTGTAACCTTCCTAGTCACCATCCTAGGGCCTCTCCTTTCCTTGTCCTTCCACAGTGTTGGGAGGTCACAAAAATCAGTGAAGGAGAGAGAGAACTGCTGAAGTTTGAATCATTTGTGGGTCTTCGTATGTTGTAAACACGTATAGCTGTGTGTGCAGTGTGAGCATGCTCACATCACATCCTAATATGTATCTGACAATACACGACACCAAACTGAGTGTGTGTGCGTGCACGAGTGTGTGTTCTGTGGCCAGCAGGACCAGATTTTGACCTGTGACCCTCCCTGCAGGTCTGGACCTGGATTAGAGGCCTAATCTCTTACCTGTCACTTTACACACCACTGCACATGTCTATAAAGGCTCTGGCAGCCAGGACACAAACCCCCACGCACACATGCACACACATAAACGTGCACAAAACCCACATTTTTAAATCCATGCACACACAAACACGATATACACAGACACTATTTCAAAAAGAAATTTTTAAAAATTGTTGCAACACAATAGCCTGCGAGTGCAGAGCGATGCACACGCACACGTCTTACCCAGTGTGTACAGCGGCATCCCGCTGAGCTGAACATGCTGAAGGTGTAGCACTGTGAGCCGGCTGGTCCGCAGCGCTTTAGACAGAGCCTGGACAGGATAGTCGACCAAGGCCACATTGCAGACATCCAGTCTGTAGAGACACACACTCTGAAACACACACACAGTGCAGACAGAGTGAATACAGACAACTGCAGAAAAAAGACTCGTCAGAATGTCTGATCTGACCAAGAGTAGAAAAGGAGAGAAGGGGAGGATGAATATTGAAAGAAAGAGCTTCACCAGCTGCTGTCAAACACTCAGACCTGTGGAAAGACAAGTGGAGAAGGTGCTTCTAAGGACTTGCATTCGAACAGTGGACTGACCTGTCTGTCCTCCCTGACATCAAACACTGGGAAAAAACCCCGGAGAAAGAACAACCCTGAGTGACAGGGAGGTTAGGTCCATGCTGCTGGATGATATGGAGAGCTGTTGGGGCAGATATGGGTGTCTCGGCCAAGGTTATCAAAGTAGTGGATCTCAAAAATGAGAAAAGGTTACATTTTTTCGTAAGTTATTCAAAAAGCTAAATATTTTCATTACACAGAAAATGATTTTTTCCTTTTTACATTTTGGTGATTATGATTTATAGTTCATGAAAATCTCAAATTATCAGGAAATTTCATTTCTAGTTTGAGTAAAGTATTCCCAAATACGTTGTCTAGTTCAGTAAACCCAACTGCAATCATGGGGAAGCCTGCTGACCTGTCACTAGATGATAGTTGACACCCTCTGTAAGGAAGCTAAACCACCAAAGGCCATTGCTGAAAAGCTGCTGACTGAGTGCTGTTTGGAAGACTGCTAATGGAAAGTTGATTGGAAGGAAAAGTGAACAAGCAACAATAAATGTTAATTCAAACCATTGGAGGGCTTCACAAAGCGTGGACCAAGGCTGGTCCCCACACAGACCCTGAGATGAAAGCCCTGATATTAAAACTAAAAGTGAAACTATAAATAATTATTAAGTCATAATTGCAGCAAATTGAATCAAACACTATAAAAAACAAAGCCAATGCAGAGATATCTTAACCCTTCCACAGCATGTCTTTGTCCTGTCTTCCTTCTCTCACCCCAACCAATCACAGCAGATGGCCCCGCCCCTCCCTGAGCCTGGTTCTGTCGGAGGTTTCTTCCTGTTAAAAGGGAGTTTTTCCTTCCCACTGTCGCCAAAGTGCTTGCTCATAGGGGGTCATATGATTGTTGGGTTTTTCTCTGTATCTATTATTGTGCGATCTACTGTACAATATAAAGCACCTTGAGGCGACTGTTGTGATTTGGCGCTGTGTAAATAAAATTGAATTGAACTGTTCCTTCCAGTGGCTCGTCCTATTTTCAGTTTTTTTGCCTTCATTTCATTTGAATTGTCATCTATGAGCATTTTTTGCTAACACTTCACAAAACTATAAATATTAATACTGTAGTGACATTTACCATAGTCAGTGAGATCCACTGTTATTGCCACAACATGTGCCAGAGCTCTTACCAAGCTGTGGGTTATAATGCAGCAGCACTAAAGAAGCTTTGACAGTCATTTGGTCTTTACGTGAACTCAAAGTCAAATTTCTCACAGTTTTCCCCTCATTCTGTTCCTCCCTGATGATATTAATCTATCAGCCACTTTACCCTCAGAGCTAACGAGCTATGCCTGCTAATGCTAGTTGTGATAATCCAGCGTTTGCATGTGTTGATGTGTTGATGTTCATAGCAGGAGAACTTCTCACCCGGTTTGCTCTGCCCTGCATCTTCAGTCCCGGTAATGTGCCACAAACTCACTTTGCAGGATGTACATTATCCCTGGGAGATAGCCTACATGAAATGATTGCTATTCCACTGCGTCAGCCAACCTGCTTTATCAAATGAGCGAGGGCCCTCCAACTCGATGTTCCCATACTGCTGTTGTCAGAAATGTCAAGATGTGTTGTAGATTCATAGTACAAAATCATATCCAACAAGGACGATGCTCCCTGGAATAGAAAAAAAAGCAGAGGGAAAAAAAATAAAGAAAGCAAGGCCCCAAATTTGACAGGAATGTTATGAAGTTTCTTTGGAAGGAAAAAAATAGCCTCTAATCTGATACAAGGGAAGGCCTGAATATGAAACTGTATTGCAACTGGAAGATGAAGATGAGCAAAATAAGTTTTGCTCATAAAACTCACATTTTCTTCCAGTTGGGCTGCCTGCAGATTGATGAAATCAAAGTGCAGCGATTTCAGGACGGCTTCCAGAGCTTCACAGGAGCGGTGGTCTAATCGCTCACCTTGATGGAGGCAAGCAATCAAAGGGAAGATAATTGGGAGGCTGTTTGCTAACAGGCAAAATTGCACTACTCTAAATGTGCTTTATCCTTTTTTTCTGAAATGAACATTTCAGCAAAAATCACGACAAAACAACTTCCCTTATAAGCAAAGTTTATCTGTGTGTGTGTGTGTTTTCTTTTAATAAAGTTCTGAGAGTTAATCAGAAACACAGAAAGAGAAATAATGATGACAGCTCCAGTTTTTCATGATTGGACTTCCAAGATGTGAATGTTGGAGGGTCCATTGATTACTGTCTGCCTGCAAACCATCGTAATCAATAATACAGCACCTCAACTTCTGAAGCTGCTAAATGTAGTCTGATTACTTTACCTGCACACTGAATGTGAAATGAACAGTTTAACAGTATATAATAGCGATATACATATAACAATGTCTAAACTGGCAACTTATCCTTTGTGCCAGAACCCAGTAGTGAATTACAACTAATACATTTAATTATGTTTTTGTAATTTACTTGAGGAATTCACGTTGATGCCACTTTATACTCACAACATCACACAGAGAAGTATGTTTTGTTAAAACGTGAAAAATACTGACATATCATAATAATGATATTCAAAGTATTTCTATTTTATTCATATGTCACAACTACAAACCAGTAGTCATCTCCAGAAGCTTCATATAATAGAAACCCCAACAATCAAATGATACCATAAAACTGGTGCTATATAAGCGAGCAGTGGAAAAACGGCCAAATCTGTAACAGACTGGGTGATGGGCACACCTCTGCAGGAACTGGTGTTATAAACATGCAAGAGCAGAACGTGGTTTGTTTTGAGTAAATTAAATCCAAACTCACATTTTAGCTACAGTGTTAATATGTATTTGTTATTCATTGCTCCTGTCAGTGTAAAACTTCAGAACTCAGTGCATTTACTTTATTTTGGTGAAATACTCAACAACGACATTTTCTTCAAAATGACTTAATTGATACCATGTTCCATCTGTCGTGTTTTGTTTGTGGGCAGAGGAGATGCAATACAAAAAATGTTTAATGCTATTTTAAACTGCTGAGGCGTGTAAAACGACTGATAAAACTGATATTCCAGTACATCCAGTTAGAGAGGTTATACGCAACACATGTTAGAACCAAGGTGAGTAGGCACATGAGTCAGTACATGAGCACAGCTCATAAAAGGTACTGGAGATAACACCAGAAAGCCAAAACACCAGTAACTGGTTGATACAGCTGTACACGAGACGGTAACACGAGGGACACCAACTGGACGGCCTACGAGTCCGTGTCCTGCACGCTGATAATGTTCACCAGGAACCCAAAGGGAACGTAGAAGAAAACACTGCAGGCCAACTCCCAAAGTTACCATCAAGTGTTCTTCACAGGCCTCAACATCTTAATCCAGCTTATCGTTAGGAGCACATACAGGACAGATTCCAGAGTGGAGCGAACGCGAGCCACCTCCTGTGCATGCATAAAGCTGCATACCAGGTGTGTGTGGGACACTGACTCACTAATCTACCTCACTCAGATCTGCAGAGAAGAGTGGATGTGAAGTCAAATGGTTCCAAAGGTGATGCAGAGACGTGAAGCTGCAACAAGGTATAATAGTAGATATATAAAACAACTACATGGACAAAAGGTCAACAGGACTTTAATAAAGGTCAGCCACAGCCAAAAACCTCCAGAAGGTAAGCAGGACTAATAAGCTGGTCTCAGTGGCTAGAAAAGGCCTAGTTGAAGACTATGCAAAGGTGCCTGGAGCCTATCCAACACATAGTAGTAGGTTTAAGTTGGGACTGCGTACACCGAGAGGTACAACCATGGGGCAGGGATAGTATACAGGAAAATCTGTGCATAACATGGACTACAAGTCCCCAAGTCCCAATGGGAGACACCACCAAAGGTGGTTGATAAGGACACGGCTAAGGTCCTGTGGGAGTTTCAGACAGACAAGCAGCTGCTGGCCTTCCAACCAGACACAGCGGTGGTGGACAAGTAGCAGAAGACCACAGTTGTGACAGATGTGGAAATCCCAGTGGACACAAACATCAGGAAGCAGGATCCTTACAAAATAGAGAACTAGCAGGGATGGAAGGAACAACTGGAGCACACGTGGACAATAAAGACCAAAGCTGTCTTTATTTGAGGCCTTAGGCGGCCAAACAAAGACTCACAGCCTTGGCTAACCACCTGAAGAGGTATACGAGAGAAAGAAGTCAGGAGAATAAATCAGACGTTCCACACTGTAGGAGGTACAGCAAATGTCATTTGGAGTGGAGAAGTGTAGTCGTAACAAAGAGAAGGAGGATGGTCAGGACTGAGGGGCTTGTACTGCCAGAAGGCATACTGGAAGAGCAGGTCATCAGGAGGTAGAAGCCTCTGGCATTAAGGCAAGAAGCTTCTAACCATGCATGGAGGTTCACCTCAAATCCAGACTGTAGGCTTACTGGAAGGAAGGAAGGAAAGAAGGAAGCTGAGGACTAGTGAGTGTCAAAACCACTATTCAGGATGAAACAATAAAGCAAACCAAAGAAATATGAAAAACCGTGTAAAGTTAAAGAGTGGGGACATGAGTCAGAAACTGTCTAGTACAGTTAGAACTTGGTATAAATTATATGAAAGAATGGACCCACCTTGTATCAGTATAAGCTAATGCTATGGGGGATATTTTCTTAGCACATTCTGAGACCCCTGGTACTTCAGCTGAAACATTGCTTATAATCACAGCCTAACTGAGTTTGCTGCTGACTGTATTCATCCCATTATGACCACAGTGTACCCATGTAATAATGGCTGCTTCCAGCAAGATAACGCCTCATGTCACAAAGGTCAGATTGTCTCAAACTGGTTTATCGAACATGACCATAAGTTCACTGTAGTCTAATGGCCTCGTGTCACCATCCAATCAATGACCTTTGGGATGTGATGGAACATCATGGATGTGCAGCCAACATTTGTTTAGCAGCTAGGTGAAGCTATCATGTCGATATAGACCAACATGTGTGAGGAAGGTTTTCAGCACCTTGTTGAATCTGTTCCATGAAGAGTTAGAGAGAGTGAGGGCTGACAAGCCTGTACTGATAAAGATACCAGCCTGTGTGTGTGTGTGTGTGTGTGTGTGTGTGTGCCAATGGCAATTATATTTATACAGCACATTTCATTGTATGTAAATTCAATGCTGTAATACAGAAGATAAAAACCTGTGTAGGTTTACAAAGCAATGAAAACAGCAAAATGAAATATCAAACAAACAAAAACACAGCTGTTATCTGTAAGGCTACGTCCACACGTACGAGTATTTCTGAAAACGTCATGTTTGGGCCTTTCATCCACACATAAATGCTGTTTTGGATCACTGAAAACTGAGATTTTTTGCGTTTACATGTAGACGAGGAAAACAGAGATCACGTAACGTCAAAGGTGTGCAACATGTTATTGTTTACGTGAGATGAATTTCTACAATGGCAGATAAAATACTGTTGCTGTTAATCTATCTGCAGTTTTTACACACTTACACAGACACACACAGTTATTGTCAGACTCCTGTGCGCCATCTTTGTTTACGCTTTCCCTCCCAGGCTTCTAGACTTCTGATTGGCCAACATTTCTACACAGTTAGGATTATATCGCCACCTGCTGGTTTGGCATGTTCTCAACAGTGTTTGACTTTGTTTTTTGTCTTTACACATGGACGAGATTTTTGTTTTAAATGAAAACATAAAATCTCTGCTTTGTACGCGTGGGCGTAAGTGTAACTGATCTCAGGTCAGTCATTAATTCCACTTACAATATTAATGAATTAACACAGATACCATATTTTACACTGAAATATAAGGGTTCTGATTTTTGTTCCGATTTTTGTCACTAATGCCTGTTTATTAGTGTTTGTTTATTATCAAGGCCCAAATGCAATACAGTTCATGAAAACAGGCAGAGGACAGCACACTAAGTAAACGTCTCCATCAGTTCAAACCTGATGAACACAGAAACTGTTCCACTGTTACTGTGTCGCTACATGTTTCAGGACGTGTGTCATGTGTAACTGCAGCACGTGTTGTCAAATTAATAAAGGTGTTTTCTTAATTTTCAGAGCGTTGAGCTCTTTAGGCCATTGTAGGGTTTGATCTTACCACTTTGTAATCTGATTACTGTAGGAAGTCACTCCAGCCTGATCAGAAGTCACACTCCACATTAAGCTGTGACTGATCAGGCAAATTCATGTGACTTTTAAGACTCTTAGTCTCTCCCCCTTTGCTCTATCTCCTGGGTTCATTCTTATCTCCCTGGCCAAGAAGGGGAAACGATAATTACTATCATAATTATTTCCAAAATGATTTTTCCCCTCTGTTTTAACAATAATCACCTAACTGAGCGATGGCAGAGGGCGTGTGGGGTTGAAGGGAGAGCCATCTGAAATCCCATTTTTTCTAATCCGCCCTGCGTCGGAAAGATAATAAGGCAGCAGCACCCGCAGTCAGATGTCATCAGTGCGTGACGACAGTGACGCCCATCATGGCATCACACACAAGTTTACACTGCTGCTGTATGCAGCTGTGGCTCCCGCTCTCCATATTAGCACATTTAAAGACCTCTAACAGGAAAAGAGCGTCCAGTTTGAATTTAAAACTTCAGCCTGTTATATGCAGTAAAATGACAGACCTACAGACTGAGGGAGACTCAGACTCTTCTGCATGTGGATTAGTTTCATTTAGAGCTAAACTGTACTTTAATCAGCGGGACTAGATTGTGTTTAAATTCAGTTTATGATAACGATTTGATATTTGTGTTAGGTTAGGTAAAGCTTAGCCTCTCCACCAGGAAACAGACAACCCAGCCACGGTTAGGGTTTAGTTAACATCCATTTATTTATTTTTGTCTGTTTGTTCCCACAGTGTCAGCATATAAACTGCTCTGCAAAGGGTTTTGGGTTCAATGCTAAGAGATGAACAGGGATTAATTTACGTCTATTATTATAGATCAAATGTTATATTTAGTATTATTTCAGGATAAGAGCATTAAGATGATGACCAGGGTTTGGAGGACTTTCAGCTCTACCTTGGTGCTACAAGCAAAGCTTGGAGACCAGATCTGAACTGAGCTCAGGTGAACATTTTAACATCTTTACCAGAACACCAGGATTTAGGTTCAGTTGCATTTTGTCACCATGCTGAAAAGTATTTGAGAAACAGGAAGCTGCTGTCTTTAGATGCACTCTCTGTATGTTGGCCATCATTTGGAGCAATCTGACTGAATCATCCACAGGCTGATACTGGCTCTTTGCTCCTCTGTGTGTCTCTGCATTTCTAATGGAAAGGTAAAAAGTGAAGAGCAGAGGAGAGAAACACGCTTCAACCTGCAGAGTGCTCTGCAGCTCGCCTGTTAGCGCCACGTGTGTGGGAATGTCACAAGTATAGAAACGTCGCACAGAATGTACATGTAAATAACTGCACATATCAGATCAGGCTAACCTCTTTATAGTCTGTGTGTCTGGAAAAACTGTCGGCTGCAATATCAAAACATCAGGTACTGGTCTTTGAAACGTCGGTCAGGTTCTAGTTAACAGATTTGGTATACAGAGGGGTAGATGTGAGCATAACCATAGTGCTTCTAACATGGACAAACCACCCTAACCCTACCTCTGACCCTAAACACATCGCTGCATACCAACAGTCTCTGAATTATCCTTCAGCTCTGTTTAGTGTTTGAATCTGATGTTGGTTTGAAAACCACATAAAACTAATCACCTGAAAGAGTCCACAGCTTCTGGTACACTGGATTATTTGGGCAGCAGATCGCAGAAATGCAGTTCTGTGTGTAAACATTACAAAATGACTGGGTGCATCACGAAGTCACAGTCATGCTTAATAATGACAGAGTGAGGTGCTCAGCTTACCTTTGAGATCCAGACACTCCAAGCTGCCACCTACATGCACGCCCTGCTGACAGACACAGAGAGGAAGAAGAAGCTGGAGATGTGAGAAGAAATGTGCAAACACACAAACACACATGCACACACACACCCACACACACACACACACGCACACACACACAGACCTGGCTCCGGCAGCGCACCATCCACCCTCCACCCTCCACCCTCCCCGGCCTTTTCCCGTACGGCCTCGCCATCCATGCCACGCTATGCTGGTGTGATCGGGGAGGGCTTATTGGATGCCACAGTATGAATTATGAATTTCACACAGTTTACCGCCAACGTTGATGGTGACACAGCGTCCTAATTAACCAGTGTATAATAATTAGAAACAGCTGGTCATCAGTTGATGTGTTCATTTTTCAGAGCCAGTGTTCCACATACATCTAATTTGACTGCATCAATCACTGGAGGTGGCAGATTTGTGCAGCGAGTGGAAAACACACTTTTTTATTTTTGCACTGACAAGCAAAACAAGGAAAAAGGAACAGCGACTGTGGATTGATGAGCATCACTTACAGGAGGTCGTTCCAGCTGCACACAGGGTAATGTACACTACAGGTCTCTGTTGTTTCAAAGACCAGAGATGGTTTGTATCAGTCACATGTCAGTCTGGTTATCTTCTGGCAGATATCTCACCTTCTTTTGTTTATTTTTACTTTAAAAATGTCTCATTTGCACAGAATGAATATCTGCAGAAAATATTACATAGTGGAGGCTTTGGTGATGGCCCCACATCCACCAGGGGGCCCCAAAAGTGAGCAAATTAAAAATTTGCTTCGTCTTTGGTTCTGTCAGCTCATTTGTACTGTTAACTGGAAGGAGGCTGCACTGAGCCCAGTGTTTAGCTGATTAGTTTCTCTCTTTTCATCAACAAACAGCAAATTGCAGTGTGGGGTGCCCAGTTGTGCTCAAGGCCCCGTAAAGCCTTGCCCAGGCCCTGTCACCTCTCTCATACCCACGTGTCAGTCAAAGGCTTCCTGACTAACCCCCCCTCTCTGCGTCGACTCATCTCTGCTGGCTTGCTGAATTCCCACCTTCTTCTCTTTTCCAAGCGGCGCCTCGTTTCCTTTCTCGTTGCTAAATACGATTCATTGTTCAAAGAGACACGTGGAGCACAAAAGGACTTGGAAGGCTTTCCTCGCTCGCCTCTACTGCCGCACAGAAGAGAGCAAGGCGGGAGACAAAGGACGACGGCCATAATGTGCTCCCGTTGAAGGAATTAGACAGATCAATGGGACATAAACGGCACTGTTTGTGTGCGCGAGAGGCTGATGTGTAATTGTAGAGGTGGTTGAATTTATCCCAGGAATTATCTTGACTGAGACGCTCACACTCAAGAACAAACGTGTTTACAGACACATACATATTAATATTATAAGCACATGTATGTGCTGCGTGTGCTGTTCAGGTAGAAGAGGATCTTACTGAGCATGAGGTGCCCGAGTTGTAGTATTATATATATATTAGAAACACCAAACCAACAGGATTCATGGGCGTGTTTGACATTTTTCTCAAGCGCTTTTATCCATTTTAAGCATCTTATTTTTTGGACAAAGATTAGGGTCCTTTGATAATATTAAAATAATAAAATGACCCCTCCCCCATCACTCACATGTTGGTTGTTTTTTTGCTGCCTGCAGCCAACAATGAAGGGAAAAAGGCATCAAGAAAAAATCTGAGAAAGAAAAACCCGGCAGCTACAGAGTGCATATGCTGTGTGGGTCTTTATGCATGAGCCAAAACATCTGGATTCATATGTATTTATATGTTACTGTCTCCTATTTCTGTCTTTCACCTTCAACTTGGATGACAGGTTATAAACCTTGTGTTTTAAAAGCGCTAGCTACTATTTTCAGTTTGAGTGATTTATTTGATGTTTTTGAGCTGATTAAACTATTTTGTACATTAAGTCAGTTTAAACATGAGTATTTACTATAGTCTGGACTTTAATATTCCAGACTCCAGAGATATTATAATAATGATATTATTCAAATATTCCTCCATGCTCTATCAGACTAGGATGTTCTGTTTTTGTTCACAGCTCAGGTTGGTTTGATTTACCTTCATGCAGAAACACTTGTTATTGACCGTCGCCATGGCAGCAGAGACAGAAGTGTGATTGGCTCTCTCATCGAAGGAACATAAAACAGGAAGAAAATTAGAGTCTTTTTTTAAAATTAAAATTTTCGGGGGGTGGGGGGGTAACTATTAGCTACAAGTTTTATAGGCAGAGTAATAAATGATGAGCACTAGTGCAATATTTGTGCATTTACACGAGCCTGTGATACACACATGTTGAAAAGTCGTCCTAACTAATAATATTGGTTTTAATTAAACTGAAAATAGTGAAAGCCAGGTTCAGTTTGGGGCCTAGGATGAGCCATGTGCTCGTTTACCCTCAGACTGGTTAATCCTATCTCAGATCTGATTGGTGGACCAGTCACCATCTAAACCCACTCCATGAACGATCCCAGCATGTCACCGCTGACAGCTCACTCAGGTTATCAGTCTCATCGATCGTTATTATTAATCATTTGCATTTATATGAAAATAAATAGGTTTTTTTCCCCAATAAATTCCAGCACTCGTTCACCTGCCCACAGGTGACACCTCTGCCAGTTATTGATTATCATGTGATTCACTGCATATATCTGACTGGGTAACAGGTGTGTGTGCTGTGAGTCCATTTTTGGAGAATCCAGAAACGGAGCACGAGGACAGGTCGGTGTTATTGGTCATTTTATGCACATATTTAAATCACCTGGGAGTTTTTTTTTAATGTGTCACAAAACAAAAAGTCGTTTTTTTGCTTTTTCCTTTCTTTAGTGGCACCAAGTCAACACGTGAAGAACGAGCACACAGATGACTCTGTCCATGTTCCCAACACACACACACACACACACACACTGCATGTGCTCCTCACACAGAGTACAGCGGCAGCTGTTTTTCATCTTAATGAATTTCTGAACTTGTTCGTTTCCCTCTCTCTGCCTCGTGGTGAAAGATGGAGAGCGAAGGCATCGGCTGCCAAAGCAATTGATGTGTCAGGAGGGAGAGAGGACAAAACGCAGTGATAAAAAGAAAAGCTTTCCCTCCCTCCCTCCCTCACACACACACACACACACACACACACACACACACACACACACACGCAGGCAGCAGAAAACGATGGTGGGTGGGGGGTGGGGGGTTCCTAACTTGACTTGTACAGAAGTCATCTCTGGTGCTTTCACTGCTCTCAGGTCCACAGCCACCTCTTCAAATATCACACACTCTCTGAGCACACTGTTCTTCTTCTCAGCGCCTTTAATTAAGCTGCACAAATATAAATAAATACATATGTACTTGTGTGTATTTTTAACATGTATTCCTGAGCTTTTAGGGGTTAAACCTCACCCCCACATTTTCCTTTCAGCATGTTTCCTGCAATAAAGGATAAATTATTTAAAATAACACGACCTTTTATCTCACACCCTTTGAAGGCAGCAAATTAAAAATGTAAATTGGGAACTAATTAATATGCAAATGTATTCATTCGCTGTTAACAATTAGCAATTAAAGCTGCAGTGTCTAGAAAGAGCACAGACAAAATTAGTAACTTCATTTATCATTTAAAAAAACCCAGAGATCTAAAAACATACATAAAATTCTAATTGACTTTCACAGTATTTCCCTGGGTTGTTGCCTTTGTTCATGCACAGACATTCTGAAATACATGATAGTGTGTGATTAGTGACTTAATTAATGCCATTTTGTGTAAAATATACTGTCCTGTTAAATGGCTGATGTCAAAAATAATGTACACATCGGAGGGCGAGTGTGTGTGTGTGACACGTCAGTGCTCAGCGCTCTGATCTGTGCCATTTGGTGTTTTGTTCATTTAACTCACAGCTGAATTTTCAGGCTCACTTCGTTTCACACGACGTGACGATATCGGCTCGCTGCTGTCTTCTTTGCATCTTGGAAAATACAGTGGGGCGCAGATGGATTTCAGATGAGGGGACGGGTCAGATAAAAAGTGGACAATTGGAAAATATTTGTGAATCCTGGAAATGTGTCAGCAGGAAGCGTTTATCGAGGGATTTTGGGAGCTGGGGAAAACCTGAGCCTATTCAATTGATTTAGTGACATTATGCTGTTAAATGAAACATAAATCTACAAAACACACAAAGAGACCTGGCCATAGAGATGTGGGCTGAAAACAAGAAACTAGACATGTAAATATATATAAACTATGCAGATGTGTGGCACACCAGGAGTGAAACACTGACTGTGACCTGGAGAAACGACCAAAGGTGTGTCGCTTCACGTATACTCCCTCTGTGCTTGAAACCCTGACACTGTGGGCAGAAAGACGAGACTCTAGGTACAAAAACCAAAATGTCCTTCACTTGTTCAGCAGACAGGGTCATCATCAAACATTACTTGTGCATAATTTATGCTATGATAATTGTGGCTATCTGCATACATATTTACAGCATACGAAGAGGCTTTTTTTCAGCCATCACTCCCATGCAGTGCTCCAAAACCCCCACAGCATGCCACAGATGTTTTTACTATATATTTACTGTACTGTACAGCTGAGGGACTGTCTTCTAGCTTGTCAAATACATTTCATTGCAATGTTGACCCTGTGCTAACTTGCATATGACAAATAAAAACTGAAACTGAAACTGGGATGCGGATGATGCTGTGCATCAGCTGAATGCTGATTGGTTGACAAGTGGGCCAGAATATGGAAGGAAGCCAGGTGGAGTTCACTGAGAGTGAAACGTTAAGTGGACACTTGTTGTTTTAACACTGGCAGCAGCACCAGTGTGACCCACAGAGCGGCTGGGCCACACACACACACACACACACTGCCTTCATCTGGTGGATGAAGTCCACACACAGCCAGTGGACTGACAGCAGTCACACACACACACACACACACACGCTGAATCCACCCCTCTCTGCTCATGCAGTTTTGTTGAACACACCGTGACAGTGAGCGCTGGGCATCTCCTTCATTGGGTTTGGATGAAATATGTGAAGAAAGCAAAGAGGAGAATATTGCACTGATTGGGTTTCAACATTAGAACCAAAGCCTCTCGATTAGTCGATCACTGATGTAAGGCGCACACAGATTACGTTTTAAAACGTGGTCATTTCAGTGAGGAGCCCCCCCTCCCCTCCAAAAGCACTCATATTACATGTGCAGCCACCCGAGCGTGCAAATTCAATTCACCCTAATAGGCCACTACCAACAGTGCATCACACGTGCCATTCAGTTTAACTGCAACTGCTCCCAATTCAATTAGCTGCAGAGAAAGTAAAATAGACTGTTTAGCACGCAGACGCGCGTTTATCCTTCTCCACGTTCCCACGCAGCGTTAGAGCCAAACTACAGTGGGACGTGAAATAAAGCCGGGGTGTGTCAGGCTGCCTGAGTGACAGACCTGTGTTAGCAGCAGCGTTTTTCGGCCGTGGCTGCGGCTCGACAGCGTTTCACGTGTAGCACAAAGTGCCCCGTTATCGCCACCTCAGCCCGACATATGTCCGCGCGCTCCCTCCTCCCCCCTCCTCGCTTTTATTTTGCATGTGAAACCTGCGAACTACCGCCCAGGAAAATACTGTGGCACTTACTTAGTGACATTTACCTTGCTGCCGACTACTCCACCCACGGGGGTGGGGGTGGAGGGGGGGTCATTAACAATCAGCGTGCATTTCATTTAAGAGAAGAAGAAAAAATCCTCACTTACAATGACACAGGCACTGAGAGATATGGCTGTGCGTGTATGTGCGTGCGTGTGTGCGCGCGTGTGTGCGTGTGTGAGGAGCTATAACAGTTGTGCCGGCAGACTTCCGCAGTGCAGCATTAATGCTAATCAAAGGAGCTGAGAAAGCAGCGGTGGTCTGTAAAAACAGATTTTCCCTTGTCTTTTCATTTCTGGAGGGATTCGCTCTTCTCCCCCACCCCACCCCACTCCTCACCCCCTCCTCCCTCCTTCCTCACAGGGATTTATCCTGGGAAAATAACATTTCTGGGAATTGAATCTGACCCTGAATTTAGGAGAGGCACGCTGTCATGTCATCTTTGTTTCTTTAACTGTGGGATAAATAATGAAAGTTAAGTTGGAGTAATTGATTTCTCTTCAGTCCACTCAACTGAATAATCTGCAAGGGAAACAACCACTAAGCTATTCATTAGAAGATTTGCCAACATGCAACTAATTTCAAGCTTACTCTCCAAACATGATGAAAAGAATACAAACTGTTCTGTTAAAGCTCGCTTAATCTAGAATCCCTTTGTGTTTACAGGGTTGGAAAATACGTCACTTTGAGCCTGGAAGTGGCAGAAAAATGCTTTTCTCTGGAAACTGGAAGAAATAAGAAGAGTTTGAAAGGAAGAATACCAGGACAACGTGTTTAACAGTTCTGGGGGAATAATTATTGTGACTTCATGAAGTGAATGAAAACTGCTGATTGTTCTGAAATGAATGATGTGATCAAAGGTAAAGATTTAATGAAGCGTTAGTTTGGATTTTACAAAAAATGAATGGAGTTTTCTTTAAACCTGTGACGTCCTTTCATTCAGACTGATGCTGACACTGGACAGCTGAGTGAGGACAGAGTGCTGAGTCATCACATTAGCCCGACTCTTATCAAGACGCAGGAGTAACCTGAAGCAGACGCCGCTCAGATACAGACTAATAAATAAATACATACTATTGGACTGAAACTGAAAAAGCTCCACCCACAGCAGAGACACAGCTTCCAGGTCCGGCTCAGACGCTCCAGCTGTGGAAGGTGGTTCTCCGAGTCTGCTGTATCCAAGAGATCCAGCACCTGCGAGACGGGTCAGCATACAGCAGCTGTTACACCATATAATAAAATGAAAGCATCTCTATGTCCACTGTTTAAAAGTAGAAGCCCACTCCACCGTTTACCTCCTCCTGCACGCAAACAACAAGAGTAACCCAGATGTGCAGGAGCACACTTTAACTGTAACGTGTTATATTATTATATTACTGAAAAATGTAATGTGATTACGTTACTTTGGAATGCATTACATCCAGCACTGGTGTAGAGGCCGTACGAGGCACAAAACACTGATGTTCCACCAGTGGGCCTGCAAACAGCCACGTGTAGCTCCTCTCCTAACAGTGGAAGTGTTAGTGTGCGACTGCGCTGTACGTGAAGAGCTGTACTTCAGAGTGAATCACTGTCACCTGGTGATAGTTGTGTGTTATTCTGCTATCTTACACTGTGCACTACACTCATGAGGAGCGTATGACACAGACGTAGCACATGTAGTCATCACTGAAGCGTGCGAGTATTACTGTGGCTGTCCATAGCTAATCAATGAATCCATGCACCGACTGCATTGGTTCCTCAGGTCTTGTTCTACCTTAAATCATTGCAGTGGATTCACAGTCAGGACCACCTTCCTAATTACACTGAGTGAACGACATATCCGACACTTGAGTTTGTACAGTGAAATCTGACAGTTTATTCTTGTTTACCACTCCGACAGCAGTACTGTTTTATCCACTTAGAGCATTTCAAAGGAGCACGCAGGCCCCGAGGGTGCAATAAAAAAGGCTTTAAATAGTCTTCAGCGCTGGTCCTCGGGGGAATCGCCTCTCGCCTTAAAAGACCTAATTTAATAAATTTGCTCTTTAGGCATTTGTCTTTTCCATTTGCATCGTCTGATTATGGATTCGTTCGCACGCAGCCTTTTGGTCTAAATATTGCCCCTCTTAGCTAATGCTTAGCCATACATATTTTATTATTTGAGGAGGACCACCTACATTTGTTTCTATTGCAGCCCGCTTCATTAGCACCTCAGAGATAATACGGCGGCTGTATGCTTAACGTAAGCGCTACTAAGTCTCTAATTTTCCACAAATAATTCCCCTTGATCTCGAGTGAAATTTGTGCCGGGGGGCTGGGTGGGTGGAGAGCAGCGTGCTTTAACATGGCTTGGTCCAAGTAAAGTGAGTATGTACATAAAATGAATTATAAATGGCACACTGTGTTTCAAGTGTGGCTGAGACAGAAAGTGAGACTTTATCTTACTGAAGGCAGAGAGGAGTGTCGCTAAGAGAGGAAATACTTTTAATGCCTGCGTGAGCGACTGTGATGTGTGTGCACGATGATGTGCATGGAATTCAAATACAGATGTTTTTGCTTTTTTAATATTTAGTTTAGTCACAGGCAGTCAGAATGAGCTGTATTCCTCACTCAAAAATCATAATGGCAACAAGATAAACCAACTGAGTCAGTGTGAACGTGTTTACTGCAGACTGCTCTCACACACATGCACGGAGCTTCCTAACAAGTGTTATAAGAGTGAGGAGCAAACAGCTGTGTCACATCACCTGACCACGTCCGGCTGATACACAAATAAAAGCTCTGAACACTGAGCGTTACTGTACAATGGGTCCAGAATGCTGCATTAGCTCTGCTGCTAGCAATCGCTGCTGCCCGATGCCGACTCGACATAGAGGTAAATGTAATTGGCTGCTTACATGTATTGGCCCAGTGTTGTCATCACCTGATCTGAGTCTGATCCAGGATTGGATATGTGAGTCAACGTGTCGCAACAGGGAGAAGTTATTTTTCTTAAATACTGACGACTGCCAGTGCTAGTGATTTTCACAAATCTGACCTCTGACCTTGAGTTCAGACTCAGAACTCAAACTCACTTTCAGCAGCTGCATCTGTGAAGTGAATTTTGAAAGTAGCCTAATTCTCGAGTTCTTAGATTTTGAAAAAACTTGACCCCTGACCTTGAAGACAAGGCGACTGAGATTTGAACTGCTCCCAGACTTTTGTACCTGTGGTGTTCATTTGAAAATCCCAGGTGACTTCCTTTGTGAGCTGCAGCTTTCACAACATTTTCAGAAAGCGACCTCTGACCTTTAAGTCACTGAGATTCGAACTCATCTGAAAATTCTGATGGACGTACCTATGCTGTCAATTTTAAAATCTATGTTATCACAAACTTGGGTTAGCATGCCGCGCACCTGCCAAAGCCCAGCAGATTAGTAAACACTGCTTTCTATAGTTATTTAGACCCTCTAATGATCTGAACCATTCAGTCCGACACTACAGCTGCTGCTCCACACTAATGTTATTGGGATATAATTTGATTATATCAGATTTGGACTTATTGGAGTGCTTACCATCATCATATTGTAGAAAGATGCACTCTCACACCTTTAATGAACGACAGACATGATTCCAACAGGTGTCATCTTCACTGAGAAAGAATATTTATTTCCTTATTGGAGACCATTTCGTCTTAACTATGACCCACTCCTCAAACCATCCCCTTCTTGCTGTGAGTCTGTCCAATCCTAACCTGAGTTTGTTTCCCAGCCTGTCGGTCATCTCGGTGCAAACTCCTCGGGCTCCTCCCAAAGTCTTTTCCTTTGCTCCTTGTTCACCTGGAAACCGTGCTGCCTCCATTGTCAGTACACATATTTGAGCTTGTGTTGGCCTTTTGTTGCCCTGCTGCCCAAGCAGGTCAGATCTGTGATGACGGTAACAGTTGAAAAGAAAACTTTTGGAGACTTTTTTTATTATTTGCATCAGATATCTGCTCTTGGTGCTGGAGCAGCCTATCCTGGACAAATCGACATTCTTTTGAAATCTATGCCATGTGTAGATCATCTTCCCTGTAGGATGATTTATTTTTAATAATTTAGAGATCTGTTCAAAACGTCTGCCAGACACAGCAGGAGGCTGAAGCTCTGGCACCCGGATCCTGGATCACATTTTATGCATTTTAAGATTCGATAATTATAGGAGTGTTTACTTTTTCCTTCTGACTGATGTTTTTTTATTTCAATTATAGGAATGATTGTAAAAGAAGCCAATTTTATGTATTATATCTTTGAATACATAACCTTTATCAGTAGCAGTGTTTCAAAGAGGATTACACTGGTGGGATGTGCTGATGTTTTCCACGCTACTGTATTCCTGATAAGAGAGAGCGACTACAGGCTGATGTCAGGTTAGAAGTTAGTACCATAGGTTCACTGCTGCTAAATGTGCACGAGGAGTGTGTTGTTGTCATTGTGTACTCCCACAGCACCCACAGGAGGCTGTCAGGGGCCTGTCCCGTCGCACAGTTTAGGGTTACAGTAACAACATCATCAACACAAAACTGCCCTGTTTGAACTGTTGTTCACAACACGATGAAACAAACACTCCCTGCTGTCATGACACGGTGCATGCAACCAGTGTGTGACAGCAAGCACACAGTCGCCACTGTCCAATCAAAGAGTTTAAAGTTGGGTCAATACTTATTATATCCCTGCTGAATTTATCCGTTAGCTCACAACAAATAAACAGTCTCTAAATTTTATGGCAGTTACATTTTAATGGATCGATATCAACAAAAATCCAAAATAAAAACACTTTACGTAAAAGTGACATCAGTAATTGTGACTCCCACAGACTGGCTGTGTCCATGTGGGCACACATGTGGGACTCCTTGGTCTCAGTGTTTTATGTGTATGATGCACACTTGTTCACAGAATCCATTTCTTCTGTTCCAACCTCTCCACCACCACCATGGACAAGAACCAAAGAGCTGTTAGAACATCCAGACTGTAGACCTGCACAAGGCTGTGATGGCCTCAAGACCATCAGCAACAAGCTTAGTGAGAGTTATTTGGAAATGGAAATGACATGCAGCCGCAAGATCTTCCTCATCAGGTGAAGATGATCATGAGAAAGGTGGCAGATGAACCCCAAACTACATGATGATCTGAAGGCATTTGGACGACAGTCAGTAAACATCTCAATGTTTCAGAGTGCTGTGGTTAGATAAAACCACGTGGAGCCTTCGGCAT
The DNA here is from genome assembly GCF_001858045.2 of Oreochromis niloticus. NCBI lineage: Eukaryota > Metazoa > Chordata > Actinopteri > Cichliformes > Cichlidae > Oreochromis > Oreochromis niloticus. The sequence goes on from NC_031983.2 coordinate 1,337,910, forward strand.
GAACACAGCCTGCTGAGTTTGGAGGAACAGAAATGCTGAGCATGACCCAAACAGCACCGTCCTCCCAGGAAAGCACAAAGGTACAAACATTCTGTTTTTCTGCAAAGGTTACAGACAACCTCCTCACACTGAGGGGCCAGTGGATTGTGCTGTGGACTTCCTTCAGCAAGAACACTTCAGATGGGTTGTGGATGATAACCGCCCATGACATAGGACCAAGCCAACAAGACTATGGCTATGTCACAGAGTAGCCTCGCCAGGATCCAGACCTTAATTCGACAGAAAATCTGTGGAGGAAGCTGAAGCTCCAAGCTCCAAGTGGCAGCCAAGAAACCTGAAGGATTTTTTCTGTAAAATCCTTCCTCAGAGGTTTGTGTGCAAATCTGTTGCCAACTACAAGAAAAGTCTTACTGCTGTGCATGTAAGGGTTTCTCCACCAACTACTTAGTCATATTTTGCTAGGGGACTAAATATTTACTTCCTGTAATGACATGCAAATCACATTTCTATAATTATAACTGTTATGTAATGTGTTTTTGGTTGATATTCTCTCTCCATCCACTAAAATGAAACTAGAAATGACAGACTGTTCCCACTGTGTGCTTGTAAGATGCCAGAGGTGCACTGCGGACCCGTCTATAACAGACAAACTGCTCTTTCAAGAATTTCTGGAATAAAAGAGAGAGAGCGGTCTATGATTAGCCAAGACAGCGGGATCAAGTCCTGTTTTAATTATTGCCACCTTAAAAACCTCTGGTATGTGATTTCTCTCACTCTGAGAAACAGACGTAATCATCACTGTTAGAATGACTGCTGGTACTAAACGTACTACTGTCAATGTTTTTTCCTTCAGTATTAACTTAGACAAGGTGCCGTACACTCTTTCCACCTGTGCACGTTTTGTTTACAGGTGTTAACTACTTGCATTCGTACTAGCTTGAGCGCTGCCTAGCTTCTAACCTGCTCTTAGCCTCTTGTTTAGAGTGGAGATGCTGTTAGTGCTGTGTCGCAATAAGCCTGATTGAGGTTGATGGAACCAAATCATTCCAATTAAGCAAAGGACTTCAGTATGTGTGTGCACAGACTGAGTTGCAGGGAGCGTGGATACGATGCTCTGACATCATACCTGAGAGTGCCTTTGTTTGGATAAAATGGCTGTGACAGCGTCTGAGGCTTGAACTGTACCAGGTCACAGTGTTGATATTGATCCTTTCTGCAGAGCCGACATATCATTGCATGCTACGCTTATTTTATCAGCAGAACTGCTGATGTTGCATAGAAGAACAAGGTTACACACGCTGCTTTTAAAGCAATATTTCACTTTGTTGGTTTAAGATACGCGGCTCTGTGGCTGAGCTTTGAATTCAAATGTTTTCTAATGTTGTTCAGGTTCATGTACAAATATGTTCATACTGAAGAGATACAGGAACTGCACTTGTTTCTGAAAACTGCTCATTTTGTTTAATGCAGCCAACAGTTTTAGCACACATCACAGCGTTTCACTCACAGATTCACTGTGAGGATCATAAAGGAAAGAAATCACTGTAAGTATGACTCCCCCCTGGGCGGCTGACAACATATACACATACAGGATGTATGGGGATTCTAGCTATCACATCATTCTGGACCAAAATAAGGACAAACGTTCACAGAGTCTCTCACCTTTGCAGCGTTTAGGAAATGATCACTTTATAGTTTACCTCAGAATATTTCTACGACATACATACGTCCTGTCTTCTCACTTTTACACTTCACACCTGCCTTCTGTGAAGTTTACTGATAAATGTGTGACTGCACTACAAGCTTCTTAAAGAACATTTAAAAACACAAAAACAAACTGAATGTATATAAAATACAACACTATTCCCTTTAAAGTAAATATTGCACAGAGGTTTGCACTGAGTGCTGGTTGTAGTTTTTACATGTAATCTCTAAATATATATCTCCTAGCAACCTGGTATAAGTCTGCATACACGTAGATTTCCACCATTCTTAGTAACCTGGAAGAATAAAACTCATTTGAAGGGCCGTGCAATTTAATTAAAACCTCCAGAAGAGCTAAAAATTGATTTCTGTCAAACTGCAGTTAAACAAACTGATTTTGAAATCTGGGACAAAAATATTTGCGTAACCAAATGAAAATAATTCATTTAAATGTGTCGACTGGTTTTCTGGCTCTAATTCACACATGATATAGTCAGTTTTTGATTTCACAAGTCAGTATGATGTTGATCATTAGTGTATAAGGCCACTCGTTAATAAGAAAATAATTCCATCTTTGGGTTGATCCTGGGCCTCAAACACAAGTATATTACAGGGCACGCTGGCTTCACTGACACTTAGAGTGTCTGCAGGGCTTGACCAGGAGCTGGGGTGTCAAAGATAAGATAAGATAAGATAAGATAAGATAAGATAAGATAAGATAAGATAAGATAAGATAAGATAAACCTTTATTAGTCCCACACGTGAGAAATTTGTTTGGTCACGGCAGAAAGTGGGCAGTCAAAGTTAAGAGCAGCAAAAATCAAGAAAAACAATAGAATAGAATAAAATAGAATAACACTATAAAAACAGACAGACAGCTCTGCTAGATTCAAAGATGAAAACAGACACACAAGAGTGTAACAACAGAACCAACAAAGACACGTGTCTGCTGCATTTGACTGAATCCATCAGGAGCTGACGTGAGGCTGCATACCTGGAGCTGCTGCAGGATGCGCTCCCTGGGCTGCACCTGATGTCTGCTGCAGCTGTCCTGATAGGCCAGCGACACCTCTGTGAAGGTGAGTCTGCTGTCAGCTGAAACAGGAGAATCTGCTCATTCACTGCCTTAATGTCTCTGCATTCAGTGAGCAAAAGCAACCATTCAAAAGTACTTAAGCTAAGTCTCTCTCTGTGTGTGTGTGTGTGTGTGTGTGTGCGTGTGTGTGTGTGTGTGCGTGTGTGTGTGTGAGTGTGTGTGTGTGTGTGAGTGTGTGAGTGTGTGTGTGTGAGTGTGTGTACTGCAGGGAACTGTCAGTGAGAAGGACATGAATATCACTCTCTGAATGATCAATCAACCAATGACGTATCTTAATGCATCAAGCACAGCTTTATATCCAGCTGACGTGAGAGACAAAATTTGATTCTTCACTGAGGTCTGAGTGTGCACAGGTAATCCCTGTGGATACCCCTAATGTGGATGCACCAAGTATAGGTAAGTCAAAACTACTGTGTGGAGTCCAGGGGAAATATGGAGGAACATGAACACAGAAAGTCCCCATTAAAATGGCTTCAAAATAATGATAAATAAAGAAAAAAAGCAGGTGTTACTAATGCTTTTCTTCACAGCAGCAAACAGAGGCATGTAGGAAAATATTCAAATATTATTTTCCTGCAAAATCCCTCAAATTATTTTTATAATACATGTTATAATCCCTAAAATTATTGTTATAAATAATACATTGAGTTGGTGACTGGATTTCAGTTCAGCTTTTCTGCTACATGTTTGATGCTTTTTCAAGGACAGAATAAGAGTAACTTGTTAACATGATGTAAGGTGCATCTATTTAACAAATACGTTCAAATCGTTGATTCAAAATCTCAAATATGATCCAAAATTCTTTAATTTACTTCTTTTAGTGAAATCATGGGTTGATCACGTCATTTAAATGTTAAGATGCTAAAATAACATGTAGTGGACATTTTTAATGAGATGTTAAGAGCTTAAATCAGGTTTGGAAGTGAGAACTACACTTCCACCATCACTGAACGTCATCCATGACACTTGCACAGCAGCTTACCCAGTTTCTCAGCGTTCCCATGCTCAGCAAAGCTGGACACTAGCTGTTCGTCCGGAGGGAAGCACACATGCTTTCCTCCTTTACTTGTCCTCTTTGGTTTCATTCTGGGCTGTCCTGAGCTGTCATCGTTCTGCTCATCATCATCATCACTGCAGTTGGTCATCGCCTCTCTTTACTTTAGGACTGCAGCATGGAGCGCTCTATTGTAATAGAAGGCCAATGGTTAGTCCAGCGCCGGTCACGTTACATGCTATCCATGGAGCTGTGACAGCAGCTACTGAAGTACTTCTGGTAATATAAAAGAGTGAAGTAGTGACGATGTACCCTCGTGAACGTGAAACGTCTTCAGTCTGTGGCGCTCGGAAACACAAGACACTGAAGAACCAATATCTTATTCATGAGCTGTGCACTGTTACCCAATATGTTTGGATCAAATGACACACTGAAAACAGGTAAGGCTCTGCACATTTACATACCTATTCAGATTCATTTACAAAATTCAGGGTTGTTCTGGATAAGACAAACACAGGTAAGTTACCGAGGTAACCACGTTTGATCAAATATTCTTAGTTATCTAAATACTTTGGTTGAGTTTCCCACTGAAGTGTCTGTCTCTGTAAACTGTCTGATAATGTTTAAAAGACAGAATAAAACAAACAAAGAACAGAAGCAGCAGTTTGTGGAGACAGTTCAGAGACAACAGTCTGGTGTATCACAGCCAACCTGACACAACACACTGCAACAGCCACTGAAACACGTGAAACCTTCGTCTCTACAGCAGCCCCCACTAAGCTTCTCTAATGATGGTTTTTCAAGGGTTACAGTTACAAGAATGAACTTTTCATTGGAGTAATTTTTTCTTACAGAGAACATTTCTTAGAAACACACAATTCTCTTAATAGAATTGCAAATAAACAGCTAAAGTGCAGCAGCCACTCTAATTATTGTGCTAAGTACAGTAAAGTGTGACAGAGCTACAGCACAACAATCTGTCAAGGACCTGGACAGAGCATAACTGTAGAACAGGCCAACTCACCCTAAACACCAACAAAACAAGAATGGATGCCCCTCCCCTCTCCATAAAAGTGACTATGTGGAGAGGGTATCCTCTATTAAGTTCCTCGGCACCCACATATCTGAGGACCTATCTTGGACCACAAACACATCAGCCCTGGTGAAGCTTCTTCTACTGTGTGGTACACTGGTTGCACAACAGCTGACAAGAAGAGACTACAGAGGGTCATAAGAACTGTAGAGAAGGTGATTGGCTGTCCACTCTCCTACCTGGACTTAATTTCCAGCTCAAGATGTCTCTCCAGAGCCAGAGCAATTATAAAGGACCACCTCCATCCTAACCACCACCTCTTCAACATCCTACCTCTGGAAAAAGGTTCAGATCCATCAGGTGCAAAACCAACAGACTAAAGAACAGCTTCTTCCCGGGAAGGGACCGGTCCCCTCCAACTACCAACCAATAACCTGCCTCAGCATCACATGGAAGCTCCTGTCAGGCATCATAGCGGCTAAGATGAACAGGCACATGGCTCAATACATGAATGGGGCACAGAAAGGGATGGGCAAGAATACCAGAGGCGCAAAACACCAGCTACTGAGGGCGGTGCACCGTTGGTTGGACCAATCGGAGTCTACGCTGCGGGACTGTTTTGATCACGCGGACTGGGAAATGTTTCACGTGGCTGCTAATGACATTGATGAGTACACGGACTCAGTCTGCGGATTTATCAGAAAATGCGTGGAAGATGTCGTCCCATCCAGAACAGTTAAATCCTTCCCAAATCAAAAACCCTGGATTAACAGAGATGTTCGCACGGCACTGGCAGCACGGAGCTCCGCCTTTGCCTCCGCGAACACATCGGACTACAAACACGCACATTACCAACTCCGGAAGACGATCAAAGCAGCCAAACATGAGTACAGGGACAGGGTGGAGCAACAGTTTGACAAATGCGACCGCTCTTGACGAAGGCGGTCGCATTTTTCTCCTCTCCTCCTCCTCCTCTCCCTTAGCTTCCCTGCTTAGCCTCTTATGTCCTTGTCTAGTCTTGTGTTTTTTGTATGACTTTTCCCTGGAACAATCTCTCACAGTCTGTTTTCTAAAACCTAAAAGAGGAATTATGGATTTGATCAACTGGTCTCTGAATGCAATTGACACCCCTTTCTTAACGAGAAGTTTGGGCTTGGGTGAGCCTGACTGCTGAAGATTTCTACCTATTCGGAACCATGATAACAGGGTTCTTGCTGATCGGAGCTGGCTTGGCCCTGGCTTATCGAAGAATTAAGGAAGCGGAACCGGCTGTTCAAACCCCCACAAGGCTGCCCGCTGGGATTGAAATGATGGGACGAGGCGTGAGTTTCTCAAAATGGGCTCATTGAGTGCAGCACGGATAAGATCTTGGAAAGGCTACGGCTGCTGTGAATACTCAGAATAAGATCTCTGAGTGCAGACTGGATTACATCTCGGAAGGGCTCGCTCGGCATAACATCTCTGAGCGTAAATTGGATGACATCTCGGGGAGGCACACTGTCGTGAGTTTTTCAGAATCGGCTCCTTGAGCACAAGAATGACAACCTCACAGAACGCAAGTATGGCGAAGCTCGCGGCTCTCCAACGGGAGATTGAGAGACCAGTGTTGGACTGTAGAACTGCTTTGAAATTCATATGAGTTGTTCGCACTAAAGTAAAAAGCACCTTCACTTCATGCGGATACCTTCTCAGCGCCAGCTGCGGTTGCAAGGCTGGAGCTGTACAACAACACCCTGATTACAGACTATGTTTAGTCTGTTCCTTCCTATCCTATGCAAGGCCACCTGGGTTGGCTGGAAGACTGTTTACTTAGCCTGGCAGGGCGAAGGACACTGTCTCAGCTGAACTCTGGACACGCACACACATACATATACACTGATATGCACACACTCATCCCCCCTCCCTTTCCAAACGCCTTCGACGCTTATTCCCTTCCGATGCTGACGGTGGATCATGGAGACCAGCGCATAGGCTGCAGGCCCGGATGTACTGTCTACATTGGCTGTCTCTCACCCTTTACCCACCCCTGTTGCTTGTCATGTGTTTCTTTGGTGTATTAAGAGTTTTTTCATGTGCAGAGGTGTTTTTTTCTGTTCTCAAACTGATCTCCCTGTTGGAGCTCAGTCTGGGGGGAGTTATTTTTTTCTCCTTATCTTTCCTCATGTTGTGCTTTTCCATGTATACCTCTCTGACCTGTCTTCCCCATGTGATGTTTTGTGTAATGTATGTATGGTCGGAGGGTAAGATGGCGCCGCCATTGCGTGCAATAGGTCGGCAGCCTTATGAAATTTCCCCCTTGTGGGACTAATAAAGGTATATCAATTCAATCAATCAATTCAATTCAATTCAACCCTCGGAGTATGTGGCAGGGACTAAACACAATCGCAGACTTTAGAGGGAAAACCAGCACACCGCAGACCACGGCCTCTCTGTGTGAGGATCTAAACGTATTCTACACTAGATTCAACACAGCGAACACCATGAGACCGGACAGTGTGCGCACCGCGGATGACGTCAGTGCACACACTGTGTCTGAGGAGGATGTGCGGAAGTGCTTCAGGAAGGTGAACGCACGCAAAGCTACTGGTCCGGATGGGATCCCCGGCCGCGTCCTCAAGTCATGCGCGGCTCAGCTGGCTGGAGTGTTTACACACATCTTCAACCTTTCCCTCTCTCTGTCTGTAGTCCCAGCCTGCTTCTAAATGGCCACCATCGTCCCTGTACCCAAATCCTCCACCATCTCATCATTGAACGACTGGCGACTTGTAGCCCTGACCCCCATCGTGAGCAAATGCTTCGAGAAGCTGATCAGGGATTTTGTTTGCTCTTCACTACCCAACTCACTGGACCCTCTACAATTCGCATACCACCACAACAGGTCCACTGATGATGCCATAGCCCTGACACTCCATGCTGCCCTGTCACACCTGGAGAAGAGAGACACGTATGTGAGAATGCTGTTTGTAGATTACAGCTCAGCATTCAACACCATCGTTCCCTCGAAGCTGGACAGGAAACTGCAGGATCTAGGACTGAGCAGCTCCCTCTGCAGCTGGATCCTTAACTTCCTGACTGACAGATGCCAAGTAGTCAGACTGGGCAGCATCACCTCATCCCCCATCACACTGAACACTGGTGCTCCACAGGGGTGTGTACTGAGCCCTCTCCTGTACTCACTCTACACCTACGACTGCACGGCCACTAGAAACTCCAACATCATTGTGAAGTTTGCGGACGACACTACAGTGGTGGGTCTTATCACCAACGGTGATGAGACGGCCTACAGGGAGGAGGTCAGCGCCCTGACCCACTGGTGTCAAGACAACCATCTCACCCTCAACGTCGCAAAGACAAAGGAGTTGATAGTGGACTTCCGGAGGTGCAGAGAAGTACACACCCCCATCACCATCAACGGCGCTGCTGTGGAGAGAGTGAGCAGCTTCCGCTTCCTTGGTGTACATCTGGCTGAGGATCTTACGTGGTCGGTACACACAAACAAAACAGTGAAGAAGGCGCAGCAGCGCCTCTTCTTTCTCAGGAGACTGAAAAGATTCGGCATGAGCCCCCGCATCCTCAGGACCTTCTATCGCTGTGCCATTGAGAGCATCCTCACTGGATGCATCACCACCTGGTACGGCAACAGCACCGCCTACAACCGCAAAGCTCTCCAGAGAGTAGTGCGGTGTGCTGAACGGATAATTGGAGGTGAGCTTCCCTCCCTCCAAGACATCTACAGGAAGCGGTGCCTGAGGAAAGCGGGGAGGATCATCAAGGACTCCAGTCACCCCAGCCATAAACTGTTCAGACTACTTCCATCAGGAAGGAGGTTCTGCAGCATCCGGTCCCGTACCAGCAGACTGAGAGACAGCTTTTTCCACCAGGCCATCAGACTGCTGAACACGTCATAGACACCTCACCCACATTCAACAACATTATGCACTCCATACTGTATATAAATGCCACTTGTTTTGTACATGTCTCAACTACCAACCTCTGTATATTTTATATATTTTATTTTATTGTTTAATCTATTTAATTTGTAAAATATGTATACACACACACACACACACACACACATGTAGAAAAACATATTTAGTATACACATCCAGTAATGGATATACTCTTATATTGTACATATATTTATTACTCTCAGATTTAGCCATTCTTATATTTTGCTTGTTCTTATGTTATTGTATTTTTGCACAACTCTGTTGCTTGTGAAGCTCGCACACAAGAATTTCACTCGCATGTACTGTACCAGTGTACCTGCACATGTGACGTGACAATAAAAGTGATTTGATTTGATTTGACTAGTAGAAAGAACAGTCAGACGAGGCTGCAAGACTAGGCTGACCAACCTGTGCTCTGCCTGGATTGATTACAAGAAGGCCTATGACTCCTCACACCTGGATCCTGGAATGCCTTCATCAGGAACTCAATGGGGATGTGACAACACTTGAGGCCAACTTCAAGCCCATAGCAGTTAGGACTGCTGCACTTCTCCACACAGGGAACTAGCAGCACTAGCAGCAGTAGCTTCTTCAGCCTGTGAGCACTTGTTACTAGTTGTTGCTGTTACTACTGTTGACGATGCAGCAGCCACGACAGATAACAAGTCACTTAATTAGACACATTTTGCTGCATCTTTTTGTAGTTTTGTCTTCTCTCTTAGCTTTTTAGTGCCACCTTTTCATTTTTGTTTGTTCATCTTTATCATCCACTTCTTCCACAGTAAAGTCTGCTATACAGGCACATAATGAAAGTAGGGGAGAGGTATTAAGACTTTTGATTGGGCGATACAGTGTCAGTAATGAAATCAATGAATGCTCTTCTTAACCAAGGAAATATGACTTTTTCCCTTCTGTTTCTCCCAGATGCCTTGCTATGATGAAGCAGTACTGGTGTAGCTGGATGTGTGGGACACAACATTATGGTGCATGGAGACAAAAGCATATATATTTAATCACTTAGGTGTAAATATATACAATCTGAACTATGAACTGCACGGCCTGTGTTTTACTCTAATATATCTGCAGTGCCTATAAACTGGGTGTGGTGAAGATGTTTTCATTATTATAAAGACAAAAAGTGATTTTGCATGACCTTTTACTGACTTAAGCAATCACAAAACTCATGGTTCTACACCTTAGGGAGTTATTGACTGCAAAGTATTACACACAAGCCCTAACATTGAACTGTTGTTGTTTTTTCCAAATACTTTTGAGGATCTGAAAATGCGGTGCTATGTATAAAAATGATGACAACACCTCAACATCAAGGTAAAAGTCTATACTTTACAAAATTAAATAAATTTACAGAATGTGTGTTTTTTTCCAAAAGCCTTCAGACTTAACTAAATGGCACAATAAGACATATTAGTCCATGGTTTGATAATAAAACAATAAGAAATTAATAACACAGCTCTGATAGTTGATCATGTACTGAAGACCTGCCCAATCGAGGATAAGCAGAAGATAATGGATGAATGGATGATGGTTCCACATTTTAAAAAAAAAGGCATTTTCTGTAAATTAACAAAAACTTTCTGCTTTATATTTACAGGACAGTCTGAGCTATCGGATCATATTTATTTATTAGAACTGAACCCACAGGAGTCATGTTGGCAGATTTCTTTCATGTACTGCAGCAGAAATGCAGAACATAGACTTGCTGTTGAAAACTTTTTCTTATATTAAGACATGTTTAAAATATTTTTATATTATATCTTTCATATATTAAGATATCGCAGGGATTAAATGTGTATTTAAACTTCTTTACAATAAACAAAAAGGACAGTTCAACGTGGGCCGTATGTGGCCTACATCGCTGTTCACACAGTAGTGAAGCAGCGACTTCCCCCGCTCCAGGTCATCCGTCGGCTCTTTGTTACTCTTTGTTACTTCGGAAACATGGCTTGAACAATTTCTCTTCCACGACGTAATCCGATAAAAAACAATCTCTTTACCCGTTGGCTTCCCATGGCTGTCATGCGACCGGCTATTGCAGTTAATAATACAACAGCTTCTTGCCATTTTTTGTGTTTTGTGACTGTTTTCATGTGAAAGCCTGCGTGCGCTAGTACCGCTTGCCTAGCATTCCCAGAATCCTTTGCGGTTTCACCCCGGAATGACGTCACATTTTCAATCTCATTGAAAATGTGTTTTCATGTGTTTTCACTGACGTCACATTTTCAATCTCATTGAAAATGTGTTTTCATGTGTTTTCACTGACGTCACATTTTCAATCTCATTGAAAATGTGTTTTCATGTGTTTTGCACCCTCTATCACCCTGGGTCAGACCGAGTTTAAAGCTGCTACCACAGCCAGATTTGATCGGTTAAGAGAGAGAGCGATATCAAAACAGCCACGAAACGTCCCGCATATATGTGCCCAAGGGTTGTATTGAAGCAATCAAGTGATGAATAACTGTTTTCCAGTATGTTGTTTTGCATTGTTGTTTTTCACCGAAACAGCTAATAAAGCATGATGGATTTTTACAATTTTGCCTCCTTCTTGTAAGATTCTATAATAGAATGAAACAATAATGCCAGTTAGAAATAAAGACAATAAATTGAATGAATTACGAAACACTCATGTTATTTCTATTAGATCTGAAAATGTTGTGTAATACTACAACCTGAAACAACAAATAGATGCGTTTGCCTGTACAGGAGATAAAGGAAAAGAATGTAACAACAGCTGTGAAATGGAATAGTCCAAATCACCAAAGTAAACTGGACCTGGGCTTGTTGCAGGGATCTGAGTTACTAAACATCATGTGAGTGTCTGCACTCACACTTAGGACCATATAATAATAAATATGTGCGTGATGAAAGTTGGGCAGCACGCTGACGTCCTTACTCCGCTCTGTATGCTGGTACGGGTCTGACCCTTTCACTCCTTTGATTTTTTCCTCGTCCTTTTTTTTGTTGTTGTCTTTTCGTCAAGTCTGTCTTTGTACGGACCTGCCGTGTTCTCCCTCGTTTTGTACATAACTGTTTTTGGGGCAAATAAAATGCTAGTAGGGATTAAAACCGCAGAATTAATGATTACCGGTGCTGGAAATGCTACCGCTTGATGCAGTGTTTTGATTTTGTTGCCACGGGTACCCAACATGCAATGCGCGAAAGTCACGTGGTCTGTCAATCTCTATAAAATAGCGCGGTACGGTGACGTAACTTCCTGACCGGTAGTTTTGCGGGAAGTTTGGTCCATGCACAGTTTCTGCTACAGGGAAGCATAAACAACGAAGTGACGGTATGTTTTTGTCATAGATGTATATATCTGTATACTAACGGAACCAATCACAGGTACTCGGGTACAGCGTTTGCTGTTGGACGGCGTCATGTAGCAGATCATGTAGGCGCTAATGTGACACACGGTTACTCACAAAACCACGCAGTTAGCATGAGAGCTAACGAGCCTCGAAAGAACCGCTAAAGGTGCAGGATTCGCACGACGCCATCACTTTACTGTTTCTCTTTCTGTTGGTTTTAACCCACATGCTAACAGGCGGTTCGTGTTAGGGAAGTGTCTCGTATAGGCTGCACACATTAGCAGGTGATGGGGAACTCGGGATGTGGTTAGCTAACTTCGGTACAGATAAAAACATAGTTCTAATGTGACCCAAAAAGTACAATTTTCCATTTCTTGTTGTGTTTACAACGATGTTTAGCTTAGTTTTATTTTGGAGTTCTGCTTCCATCACGATGAAGCAGCACTAACAACCACCGTGGCTGTGTGTGTGTTAGATGCCCCCTAAAGCCAAGGCGGCAGGCAGAGGCAGAGCCCCTGCCAAGAGGAAACTGGCAGAGGAGTTTCCTCCTGGAGAAGTGCTGAAGGACACCATGAAGAAGGAATGGAAGCTGGGGGCTCCGATCGGTCAAGGGGGCTTTGGTGTCATATACTTGGGTAAGAACACAGGATGCTAGTGACACAGTCATGGTAAAATAAAAGACAATGTTATTTGTATTTTAGTTCTAGTTAACATCTGAGTTTGAGTTGCAAACTTTATATTTAATAGAAGTTAATAAAGATTTTAAGCATGTGTCAACCAAATACTGTAAATAATGAACATATTCCCTCTTATGTTTTCCCCAGCGGAGGAAAATTCTGCAAAGCCTGTGGGTGCTGATGCTCGCTATGTCATCAAAGTGGTAGGACTAAGTTTGTTCCAGTCCAGGCATTATTACTCTTTACATACTTTTTTCTTTATTCACAGAAAAGTAGCTACAAAAGCCAACTCAACCTGAAGTACTTTGTATTTTATGACATATCAATTTTTATTCTATAACACTTCCACCTTAGTTAAGCCCATCAAAAGTTAAGACTTAATTGGCAACATAAGTTCATTGGATTAAGTCCAGAAATAATTCACATACTGACAGGACTTGTTTGACTTGCTTTTCTGCTCGAATGTGCAGACTCATCAGGCTCAAAGTCTCTCCCATTTGACTCTCTGAGAATTGTCTGATTTATTTATTTGTTCACTAACTGCAGTGATGCAGCCAGCACAGCATATATATTGAGGCCTTGACCCTGGACCTGTCAGATGGCTCTGTCCAGTTGCTGGTCACTAAAGTCTCACCAGAAGTGATCACAGTGCAAACGTTGCAGCCAATAAGGCACTTTCTGCACTGTGACTGTTTCCCTGTTTCTATTCTTAAGGAGGAGAAACGGGGAGGAAAAGCGTGGGGATGCCACATTACCCAACATCTGAACTGAAAATCAGTGGCAACATTTGAGGGAGCGATGAATCCTAATTTTACGTTTTTTGGTTCAAATCGTTGTCGAGATGTGAGGAGAGACCGGACAGAAAAGCGCCGTCAGATCCACTGTGCTGTAGCCCACTGCAGGCTCACATCTGCACGCTGCAGGTGTTGCTGTTAAAAAGTGACGTGATGGCTGTTGTGGGCCAAATGTAAAGGTCTTCCTATACAGTGTTTATTCTAACTTTAACTCTAATTATTTGTGCTGTCACTGTCTGAAACAAACTGTGGATGGAAGCTATTCAACATTTTTATTGAATATTTTAAATATTTTTATTCAAACTGCAGCACGACCGATTGGTGGGGCTGCCCTGCTCCTAACTGTCAGAGATGTAACAGTCTGTGAACCTGGATTTAAACACACAAACACATAAACACACAACCAGTTTTTGCAGTTTTGTTTGTTTGTTTGTTTGTTTGTTTGTTTTTTAAATGTTTAAACAGAAGAAAATTGTGTTTCGTTTTTTTTCCTGCCTGTTAAGGGTGAAAACAACAACCCAGTGTGCTGTTGTGGGTCTGCAGACCTAATGTACCTGTTGTTCTGTCCACAGGAGCCTATTGACAATGGACCGCTTTTCTGCGAGCTCGCATTTTACATGAGAGCTGCCAAGCCGGATCTCAGTGAGTCACATGATCAGACACTATAAATACACTCATACTGTCAGCAAACCAAAGTTAGCCCTGCGATCATAACACAAGAGTCTCACCAGCAGGGCAAACAAATAAAAAGAGAGGCAAGTTTCTTAATTAAAAGATGGTGTTGTAGCCGGGGCTCAGAGGAGCCCTACAAAGGAAAGGAAGCGTTTGGTGGCAGCGCCGCCGGCCCTCGGGCCACCGCTTTGCATTTTATATAATAACAATCCAAATGTCAGTCTCCCCTGACGATTAACTGTTATATGACTAAGGAACCAAAGCCTCATATTTTATTCATGCTGGAGTCTCACGTTGTTGGTAAATATTTGTCCCAGCAGCAGATTAGCTCGCGGCCATATTGGCCACTTTCCCCCACTGAATTATACTCTTATTACTTTGAGTCTCACATCCATCACCCACTTAAACCAGCACCAGGCTTTTCAGAGTTTACTTCCTGTGTTGTTGATTTCATGTATGCACACATTAAAAGCTCACTTTAGTCAAATATGTACGTGTCTGATAAGTTTACTCTTGCCCTGCAGTTCAGAGTTGGATGAAGTCCAAGAAGCTGAAAAACCTGGGCGTGCCCCGGTACTGGGGCTCAGGTCGACATGAGAGAGGGGGTCAAAGGTAAGGGTGGGAGTGCTGGGGACAAATCTCAGTTTGTAATGATGCAGCCCATCTCTCCTCCATCTATGTGACATTCAGTTGTTCAGGTTCTTCTTTTGTTGACATGTGAGAAATGTGTTCAAACTACAGACTCAGCAGTTATATTTGGTGCAAGCAGCTCGAGCTGTGCATCAACTCTGTGTTTGACCTTTCCTCCATGATGTTTGCATGTTGCACATTGGATGGAGTCACATGGCTACACACGCAGTTTTAAAGGAGAGGTGGGCATGATTACGCTGATTAGAGCTTCTGTTTTCCCTGCCCAGCTCAGGTCTCTGCCTTTTATAACAGACCTCACTCTGACTCATTCAGTGGATTACTTTGGCACTGCCTGATACCATGTAGTGGTTCTCAGTAGTAGCACTTATTACTGGTTTCATAAGGGAGCCCCCCCCCCCCCCCCCCCGTGGCCTAATAAGGCATCAGCTTTGGTCCCGCCTGGGTCACATAGTTAGCGCTATCGTCAGCCCTTCCATCACACCTCCTGACTTCCTCTGTGCACTTATGTAACTCAGATATTTAAGCTAATCTCCCTGTTTACACCTTTTACAACTAACTTTTTAATATTTTATTAATTTTTTTTGTGTGTTAATGTCTTAATGGAAGCTAGATAAACCAAAACACCAAATAAGAAGTAAAGTGAAACAGCTTTGTTGTCCTCACAGTAACAGGTAAAGCTGCAGCCTTTCTGACGCTCTGCTAACACAGCTCTCTGTACCAACCAGTTACAGGTTCATGGTCATCGACAGACTTGGCACAGACCTGCAGAAGAAATTTGAGGAATGTGGAAGGAGATTTCCCAGAAAGCTGGTCCTGCAGCTCGGCCTTCGACTGGTTGGTTATGTCATGATGAAGTTGTTTCAGTTTGAAACACTTACATTGTAAACAGCAGGTCACGGTGATCACAGGAAAGAGAATGTGTGATGGGGAATGACCAACATCCTGAGGATGAACGTTGTACGCAAACTGAAAATAACTGATGATGAGGATTGAATAACAAGTGGTTTCATCCTCAGAGTTAGTGATGCACAGGGGAGGAAATGGGTTTTCCCAAAAAGAAACAAAAGTGTATTTTCAGTTGTTTTAATGATTGTGGGTCAGAAGCATTCTCCGGTTCATCCTGGAATGATTGTTTCTGCTCAGGTAGAGTTTTAAAGTAAGCTGCTGAAACTGTGTGTGTAATCTGACACCGCTTTACGGAAAAGCGAACGTCATCAGCAGATTTCCTGCACCTGTGCTTCCGATCGAAAATCCTTTGTTTGCCTGAAAATGCCAACAATGAAGTAATTTGTTTACACAGTCCAGTAAGATTTGTCACAATGACACTGGATAGACTGTAAAATAGCCTTTTACTATGACTTTTTCTTGTTAGAAATCCCACGCTGCCTCTTCTTTTATAGGAGCGCGTCTCCCTGTTCGCTCTAGTTTATTAAGATCTATGTGGAGGAAGTGAAACTTTGTTTCTGGTCAGACTCACCTCTGTGCTCTCTGGTGCTCAGCCTGGCTACATTCCCCTCTAAAAATGACAAATGTTTATGTTCTGAAACTGAACGTAATGAATCAAGTTACTGTTAATAAAATCCTTCTAATGTGATCACAGGTTTGGCTTTACGTGACTGCTGCTCAGTGAGGTGATGACGGGCTGAGCAGCTTCTTGTGTGGCCAAACGGCACATTATATTTAAACCATCTAGTGTGATTACTTTGTACTAGGGTCTTGCTACATTACAGATGTATCTGTACTCTGTATTTGATGGAGTATTTGTTTCTGTGCAGCTGGATACTCTGGAGTACATCCACGAGCACGAGTACGTGCACGCTGATGTGAAGGCGTCTAACCTCATGTTGAGTCACAGCGATCCTAACCAGGTCAGTTGGAGTTGTAGCGTGCTGACTGAAACTATGACTGTTTACAAAGTGCCGCTGTGACCCGTGCATCAGCAGGAGGAGGAGCCTGGTTTTGGTTGGAACACACTCGCACCGCTTCATTAGATTCAATTAGGCTTTTGCGACGGGGGGAGGTGAAGCGAGAGTGTTCAGACGGGGGAGATTAGATGGCAGGAGCACAGAGCTGCAAATAAGGTGGGGGCAGGGGCAAATATTTAATTTGGAGATTAATAATGTATCATCGGTGGTGTTATTAAGGAGCTTTTTATAAATGACAATTTAGAAATCAGCCCCTCAGGATTTTAATATTGGCTCTGGTTGTTTTTCCTGCTCTTCCTCGGAGTTGGTGAATGTAGGTTTGCTTTTATTGCTCTACATTTCTTTATTAAAGCCACAGAGAATATAAGCACAATGCAAACTGAGGAATAATAATAAAGTGCTATGGAGCTGGAATTAGAATTGAAATCGTGTGTTCTCCTGCTCTCCTTCATCCTGACCCGTGTCTGTGTACAGTCAGTGAACACTGGTAAAACATGGATTAGTATAAAGTACTGTGTATGTGTGTGCATGCCTGAATCTTTGTGTTTGTCAACTGTAGGTTTACTTAGTAGATTATGGACTGGCCTATAGGTACGCACCTGAAGGTCGGCCCAAGGAGTACAAGGAAGACCCCAAGAAATGTCACGATGGTACCATCGAGTTCACAAGCATCGACTGCCACAAAGGAGCATGTAGGTGCAAACGTACGCGAGTAGTCATGACGCCCAACATGGCGTACAAAACCAGAGTGGTAATCTGAAAGTGTCAGCAGGATCTGGTGTTTTTAACCATGAACAGGAACATCAATGTGAACAGATTTCAAACCATTTTAGTGAGGACAGTTTGGAACAGCTGCGCTGTTTCCTGTACAGTCAGAGCACTTTAACACGGCAGTGGGCTGGGACTGACTTGCCTTTGGGGCCACAGTCGTAGTACTGAGTCTACTGTGTGTTCAGCCACAGACGTTGTTACTCAAGCTAAAGTATGCCAAAGAACAAGACTGATACTGATTGATATTCCTCATCTCATACAACATGGAAATAACCTGAATGGTATTCTGTACATAAGTGTCTGATATTGCTAATGTTGCCACGTACATCGTGTTTGCTAACAGCCGTGTCCAGGCGCAGCGACCTGGAGATCCTGTCCTACTGCATGGTTCAGTGGCTGTGTGGTCGGCTCCCCTGGGAGGACAAGTTGCAGGACCCGCTGTACGTCAGAGACTCCAAGATCCGGTATGAGAAACACAGTACCCAGCCTGGGTGCTCCACAGTCAGCAACACTTTGCCATTTATACAATTCTACAATACTTTTTTATTTTTTTACATTTTTTGTTGTGTGTTGTACAGTTCACACAGATTGATGTGTATTAAAGAAAGTTGTCTAACGTTTTCACCTGCAGGAGTCAAGAAAAACATAACAGAGTTCATGGCCAAGTGTTTCTCCTCTCAAGACAAACCAGGTGAGACAGACTCACAGCGGAGGCTCTGTGGCTACGATGGAGCAGCGCTGAGCTGTTTCACACTGATGTGCCTCACCGTATTATTCATATACTGTAGACTTTCTACACTTGTCACATCATGAATACTAATGTTTTAATCTGGTTGTGAAAACCACAATGCCCTGCATAATCCCACAGTCTGAAACTGCTGTGACCTCAAATCATATCAAGTTCATGATTAGTCGAACATTTTACCTTTCCATTATTTTAACAGTCTTTAAGGAGTTTAAGTTTCCTTGGAGTTGTGTTGTCAGCTATGATCAGTACTGTTAGTGTTCTTTGATAAGGTTTGTGTGTTACAGCAGCATGATTAGTAAAGTGTGAATTGATTCATTTCGTCCGTTCCTGGCTGCTCTCATGTGTTTTTAACATGATGTAATTCCTGCCTTTGAGCAGTGACCACCTGACCTCTCACTGGGATAGAAGTACAGGCCACAAGCTGCGGCAGTAAATGGCAACATTGTTGCCCAACTGTGCTAAAAGTTGCCTTTTAATGTTAGTGCTTTGACCGGAAGGCAGCATGTCGGTTCAGAGTCGTCGCACCTCCGTCCTTCTGCTGTGCTGAGCACGAGCAAACTATTGTTTACTGCTCCATCTGTGTGCGTGCCAAGTCTGAAGAAAGTCCCACCACACAACATTTAGCCTGACGTTGACATCTGAATGCAACACACTATGGTGACAACAGTGTGTGGGGGGGGAAAGCTTGTGTTTAAGTTATGTCTTGGTTTATGAAGTGTTTGATTAAAAAGAACTATCATGGATGACCTGATGGTTTCGAATGAGCAAGAAGGTGTGAGGGTTCTGATGAACGGGCTTCTCATTGTGTTGCAGATGAGATACAGCGGTTCATGGAGGAGGTGAAATCTCTGGGCTACACAGCCAAACCACCCTACGACAAGCTGCGCTCTATCCTACAGGCTGGACTGAAGACCATCGGTGCTAAAGAGGACGGCAAGCTGGAGTTCACCTCTGTCAATGGAGCAGCGTCGCCTCCCACCAAGGTCAGCGCTCCTACTTGTTTCAAGAGGGAAGCAAGAAAATGCAGTATTTGAGATCGAGACTGTGGGGGTGTACAACTTTGACTTACCGTCTAATTATTTTCCTCATTTAGTCGACTAAGAATTGAACAACTGTCGGTTCATGATAATTATTTCTAACTTTGTTTGGTGATGATAGGAGTAATTGTCCCATGGTTTTAGGCATCATTGGTGTCCAGTTCATATTTATGAACTATATAATATGTAGTTCTTTTGTAGTTACCAATCCTCCGCATTATCTGATCCACCAGTTTACTTTCTTCTCGGTTAGTGTCCAGCCTCCAGCTGTCTTTATGGTCGAGCAGAAGGGTTAGTGTGTAGGCTCATATATATTACACATTTGATGTCCACTCCAGGGACTGCTCACATTCCCCTCTGCCAACACCTCGGGGTCGCCTGTCTTTTCAGATTGTTGTGGTCATAGGGGCGTGTTCAGAATGAAGCGATGCCACATGGTTTGATGAAATGCCAACTCTGGTATTATGGCCGATGCCACTCAGGCTCCATGATGCTGGGTAGTGATCACATGGCCTGCTAGAGGATGTCGAGTCTTGAGGTCTTGATTGTTTTGTCAGAGACACTCACACCAGTAACCTTCTGGACGGCTCTTATATAGTGCTCTTCGTGTTCCTCCTCGCATAAAGAAACAGATATTGTTCCTGCTGATGGGTTACGGACCCCTCAGGGGGGTTATGGCTGTGCTGGGCAACACGGCAAACCTGGCCTTGGCTGGTCTGGCTGTGAAACCAGGTATCTCCTCATGCTATTGCTTTGGGAGTTGTCTCGTTGTTGCTCCTCTAATGCACCTGTTGTTAATTTCATTAACATTCCTCTGTGTAATTTGCCTCAGCTGATAAGAAGTTTCCCTTCATGTGTCTGTATGCAGTTGCCCATCTTTGACTGTGTGTGTACGCTCTTAGTGTTGGTGCACATCAGGACAAACATCATCGCCTTTGTATGTGATCCTGGAGCACTCAGCTACAATGTAACATTTATATTTGTTACTCCCCCTGACTCTCTCTCTTTCTCTCGCTCTCCCTCCCTCCCCCCGTCACTCCCCCGTCACTCCCCCACTTGCTCTCTGTGCATATGGAAGCTGCCACTGGGGACGTGGTGTTGCCAGCCGAAGGGTTACTGGGCCCTGGTGCTTGTTATTGTATGTAATTATCCCGCCAATCTGTTCACCTCAGTGGGTGCCGCATGGTGATCATGAGGTAGCAATTGTCAAAATGGAGGCAAAAATGGAAAGGGGGGCAGTGGGCGGAGTCTCGTTACACAGGCCCAGAAAGGACAGTGACGGCTGGAGGAGCTGATTGCCTGTGATAAGTGCATCACTCTCTCTGGGGGCACCTTTACTTCCTGAGGACATCCCATGTTTGCTTTGACTGACATAATAAGTTTATGTAAAACTCCTCAGCAGCCGTCGTGTTTGTGGAAGCTCTACAAAGTACATTTCACCTTGAATGAACCCAGGTTAGTCCATGTTTTAGTCGATGCAGAGTGTCACAGCTTTACAACAGGAGAGTAATGGCGACAGTTAGATTCTAGTGCATAACATGTTTCCTGTGGGGACTCTCTGGAATTTCCTCATAACTGTGATAGAACTTTACGTAGCAGTTTTCCAACGCTGAGTTTGAGTGCTGATGAGAGTATATAATGAGGAGCTCAGGGTCAGTGAGACATATAATCATCAGTGCACGTCTGGATTGACTGTTTGCATCCATCATAAAGCTGCAAGGATGTTGTGGCTGCTGTTGGCTGTGACTACGAGCTGCTGGGTTCTTTGGTTTCTGCCATTTACATGTGTGTGTCCTGTTAACAAAGGCTAGATGGGCATGCACATTATAGACAACCCTAACTTGTTAAACACATCAGATTATGTTAAATGATGATTCTGGATGAGAGCCACAGTGTTTCTTCTTGCCTGTGCCCCGCCTCTCACCCCCGGCTCATCACAGCAGATGCCCGCCCCTCCCTGAGCCGGGGGCCAGGTTTCTTCCTGTTCAGTTTTTCCTTCCCACTGTCACTGTGTGGTTGTAGCATCTTTACCTTACAGAATAACTTGATGTGAGGCGATGGTGGCGATTTGGCACTATATTAATACAATTCAGTAAAAATAGAATTAAATCTCAATTCATTTATGGCATGAGGCAGTTTGACAGTAATTATCTATGTGGGAAATACTCATGTTTATTCATATTTGTTCTTGATTTAATATATTGCATAGAAGCAAACTGTACACGACCCACAGTGGACTCCCAGGTTTAAAGTAATGTCTTTTAGTCGACATCAACAAACCAGCTGGTGCTTCTCTTCATATTTATCGTGTTTCTCTCCCTGTAGAAGATGAGCAAAAGAAAGATGGCAGCAGATGAAGCGGAGGTAAGCGAGGTGGATTCAAATCCCGTCAAGAAAAAGAGAGTCACAAAGAAGAAAGGTTGGTTTCCTCTTCAGAGTGTACCAGTTTTTGTCAGTGTATCTCTAGAGTAACTGAAGCAGAGGTTATGAATGAAAACTACATGACAACATTTGGGTTAAAAGATTGACAGCCTGCTGAATTTAACTTTGCAGAGGTAAACAGACCGAAGAAAAGTCCCAAAAAGACTCCAAAATCCAGGAAGGTGCCCAGCAGTGACCCCAAATCCAGACTTGTGGAAATGGGAACCCAGACATCACTTGGACTCGCCCAGAAATCCACCTGAACATCCACCTCACTCCTCCACTCAGGCTTTTAAGTTGGATTTACTTTGGTCTGTTACACTGTGCTAATTCAATTCAATAGAATAGATGCTGATGTTTGATTGCATTGTAACAATAAAGAGATAATGGCATTGATCAGTTGTTCTTATTAAAACTTCTGGGCCAAAGTGTGAAGAAGCTCAAACTTCAGTTGTTCTGTTGCTTTTTTTATGGCATGTTTGAGGAACTCGGTGGCACATGAATTAAGAACTAGTCCATAGATGGCGCTATCTTTAAACTCTGGGTAAAGAAATGGTTTCCCACCTGTCTGTAGATGCTGAACAATAATTGGATTGCTGTATCAGAGAGCAACTTGTGGTTGGTATCTTTCCCAAGGATACTTGGAGACTGAATCGAACCTCCCACCTTCTGATTAGAGGATGACCTGCTGTACCTCCTGAGCAGTGATGGGAATAACGGCGTTACGTTTTTCAGTAACAAGTAATTCCTATTTACTATCGTAATTACTATTTCTATCGTTACAACGCAGTTACCATTATTAACAAGAAAATGCGGTGTGGTCGCGTTACTATTTTTCAACAAACAGACGGCTGAAGCTGTGTTCAGCTTAGCGCATCTTATATCAGTTGCACTGAAGTAGCTGTAAGTAGTCTGGGCACTACAGCTTTAAGCTGCTGTGCGCTCCCGCAGGTGGCAAACACTTTCTGGCTGACGATCACTTTTTGGCACAACAGGTAGGGCCACTGGGATCTCTGAGTCGGTTAGTCATTTCATTTATTTATATATATAAAGCACATTTAAAAACAGCAAAGAGTTGACCAAAGTGCTGTACAACGTAATAATGAAACGATAACATTAACGTCATCAAACGGGTAAGAAAATTTAAAAAAACAAAACAAAAAACAATTTTCTAAAAACGGTAGCTCTCGTATAGGGATGGGTATCGTTTAGGTTTTATCCGATACCGGTGCCGAACCGGTGCTTAAAGAATGGAGAACACAAAATTGGTCCAAAAACCTCTCATGTTCAGCTGTTTTTTTTTTTTTTTTTTTTTTTGTAAAAAGATAACAATGTTAGCCTTTTCTGCAGCTATAGGGCATATATGGTCTCACTCTTGGCTGGAAGCAGTGCTTAAACAATGGAAAAAACACAAACTTTGTCCAAAAACCTCTCATGTTTAACTGTTTCCCACTTTTTCTTTGGTCATTTTAGCCTTTTTGGCCAGGGTGAAGGGAGTATCTGCCATCAAACAAGAAGACAGCCGCATGTAACTACGACGGTGTTTGCTAGTTCACCTTACATGCATTAATGTAATAATGTGGTTAGCGTACTCAATGTAAATTACACACGAACAACATGAAGCTACTCGCCCAGAGGAGAACGGCTGCTGCTGCCATCATCATCCTCATCATTTCTGCTACACTGACAGGGCTAGGGGCCAGGACTCTCCTCTTCGGGTTTTTGGGGGATGTTGCTAACTCCGGGTCCGATAACAGGCACCACACCTGCAGTAGGTGTGCTCGGTGTGAGGTCTCGCAGCAAGCTATCAAATACGGTGCATTTCTCGGCTTTTAACAAAACGCTATGCGTCGCCAGGTGTTTCATCAGATTCGAGGTGTTACCTCCTTTGACAGTATCACAGTATCAGCTTAAAGCACTTGTTGCAGGCTGCTGAGTTTGCATCTTTTGCTGTGAAGTACAGCCAGACTTTTGACCGCTTCGCCTTGGGCATTTTTAATCTGTAGCTCTGCTCTAAAAGAACGTACGTACCTGGCCCCGCCTACTGTCCTTGCAAAGGTAAAATGATTGGCTAGAATCCAAAGTGTATGACATCTCAGGAAAAAAAAATAAAGCACCGAAATGTGCGCTGCTTTTGCTACCGTTTATGTCAGATACCGGTACCCATCCCTACTCTCATACAGTATAGAAAGCCAAAGAGAGAAAATGTGTTTTAAGATGGGATTTAAAAAGTGACAGCGGGGCCTTTCTAATGTGGAGAGGTAGATTGTTAAAGCTGTAAAAGGTCAGACAAATAGTCTGGGGCTTGGCCATTTAGCGCTTTATAAGTCAAAAGTAAGATTTTAAATTTAATTCTAAAATGCACTGGAAGCCAATGAAGAGAAGCAAGCACTGGGGTAATATGTTGGTGTCTCTTCACGAGTCAAAAGGCAGGCTGCAGCATTTTGTACAAGAGCCGTGCCAGACTGGACTGACACCAACGTATAGCAAATTACAGTAGTCCACTTGAGAAAGGGCGAACGCATGGATTGCTTGTTCCAGGTTTTTAAAGGATAAAAATGATCTCACCTTGGATAGGAGCCTTAATTTAAAAAAGGACCGCCGAACATCCATCCATTCGCTTCCACTTATCCTTTTCAGGGTCACGGGGGGCGCTGGAGCCTATCCCAGCTGTCACAGGGCGAGAGGCGGGGTACACCCTGGACAGGTCGCCAGTCTGTCGCAGGGCCAACACACAGGGACAGACAACCATTCACACTCACATTCACACCTAGTGGCAATTTGAATTATCCAATTAACCTATCCCCACAAGCTGCATGTCTTTGGACGGTGGGAGGAAGCCGGAGTACCCGGAGGGAACCCATGCAAACTCCACACAGAAAGACCCCGGCCTGATGGTGGAATTGAGCTCAGGACCTTCTTGCTGTGCGGCAACAGTGCTAACCACCGTGCTGCCTCCGAACAACTGAATTAATTTGTTTCTCAAATGTAAGTTTGTTATCCAAGAAAACCCCCAGTCTTTTTATTTATTTTAACAACAGATGTTAAGTTACATAAATCTAAATCTGGGGCATTAAAGTTACAGTTTGGTCCAAACATAATTACTTCAGTTTTGTCTCATTAAAGGTAAGAAAATTTGAGACCATCCAGGTTTTAACTTCGTCAAGGCATTTGAATAAAGATTCCATGGAAGTGGATGTGTTTCTATTAAGCTGAAGATAAATCTGGGTGTCGTCGGCATAAGAGTGAAAGCAGATGTTATGCTTCCTAAAGATTAGGCCTAGGGGTAGCTTACAGATTGAAAAGAGAATTGGGCCTAATATGGAACCCTGCGGGACACCACAAGTAAATGGAGCTGTGGAGGAAGTGAAATCACCAAGGCTCGCGGAAAACGTCCTCTCGGAGAGGTACGACCTAAACCATTCCAAAGGGATACCTTTTTACCACATTGCTCCAGTCGCGAGATCAGAATACTGTGGTCAACAGTATCAAAGGCTGCAGTTAAGTCTAGAAGCAGGAGCACAGCTGAGTCTGAGATTAATAAAATGTCATTAAGAATTTTTAGGAGGGCAGTTTCTGTGCTGTGGTAGGTTTTGAAACCCGACTAAATTTCTGAAAGATGTTATGATTATTTAGAAAGGATTGTAGCTGCTCAAATACAATCCTTTCCAAAACTTTGACAAAAACGGAAACTTGGAAATAGGTCTGAAATTAGCAAGAACAGAGGAGTCAAGGTTCAGTTTTTAAGTACTGGCTGTACTACAGCGTGCTTGAATCCAGTTGGTACCACTCCAGAGCTAAGACTACTATTAAAAATAGTTAAAATGTCGGAGCAGACTACCCTGAACAAAGTTCATTCATTCAGCACTCACTAATATTAACACGTGCACTGGAGTTTGAAGCTCAGGCCACGTCCACACTAATACATTTTCCTTTGAAAACACATCTTTTTCTCTCCGTTTCGGCCTCCGTCCACACTGAGACGGTGTTTTGGGTCAATGAAAACTGAGCTTTTTGAAAACGCTCTCCAAAGTAGATAAATTTGAAAACGCCGTTTTCACGTTGCTGTTTGGACTGCGAAAACAGAGGCTTTCGAAAACGATGAGGCATTTTAGTCATGTGATGCAGTCATGTGACCAATTCACCTAAGATGGCGGATGGCATTGTACAACAGTTGTTTAGTTTGCTCTCAATTTTGACAGCCCTATTAATACCAGTTTGTTGCTCCAGATAAAACTGGCTGCTTTTCCTCCACATTTTGCTGTGACTTTTCAAAGAGCCAGAAAGTAAATAAATGGCAGACGGAAATGATGCAGCTTGCTTACATCTTACTTTTCATGCATGCGCAGTACAGGAATGTAGCGTTTTCAGTGTGGATGAAAATGTCTGAAAACTATAGTGTGGATGCGGAGCGTTTTAAGATGAAAACGCCGTTTTAAATTTATCCGGATTAGTGTAGACGTAGCCTCAGTATCCTGTCCTGTGCTCTACCTGCTGAGGCCCCCCCCGCCCTGCATGCAGGAGTTTACAGGTTGCCTCACGTTTGTTGTGACCATGCAGACTCATCACACTCTTCAATCACACTTTGAGTATTTGTCTGGTGCCCAGGTTACCCCAGGCTTGGAGCGGAACGCTACCCAGTAGTATATAAGTAAATGATTTCTAGCTGTGTAATTAAAGTGTTATACACATTGATTATAAATATTATGAATAATAATATGAATTTTTCTGTATATTGAGTACTTGAGTATATTTGAATAATAAAAGTACTACACAGGATTGTGTGTTAGCAGTCTAAGCCCAGCGACACATTTCTCTTTTAAAAACATGTTTATACTTTGCTTCTATAGTTTCAAGCAGCAGAAAGGTAGATGTCATATTTGACTTTCTGAATCCACTTGAGGGCGTACGTACAGGAGCTCCACTGCTGGGCTCAGGGGTGCTAACGTACACGTTCACAGGTCCGTGGGAACGCTGTCCTTTCCTGATTCCACATGGTCACATACCCGTCTGTCTCTGTGCTGCTGCTCAGAATTATTTCACAATTATCAAACTTGCGTCAAGCAATCCAAATTTCATTTCCTTCAAAGTGAGTGTGCAGGAGAACATTTTACACATGAGAAGCTGCTGACAAGCTGTCCGTTTTCCCTACATCCATCCATATCCTCACGCTTATGGCCATCCCAATAGGATCCACCCCCCACACAGCTCTCATTAACTCCCAGCAGGCTCCCCTCCCGTCCTTTCCCTTGGAGGAAGTCATCTCCTCTAATGTTAGTGTTGTGAGGGCCCTCAGGGGCCCCTGTGGAGGCCGGTGGCTTGCCATCGATCGTTACAGCCACTTCAGAAGTAAAAAGGCCCCCTACACGGCTCTCCTCTGCACCTCCTCTGCTCCAGCACAACCCCGCCCCCTCTCAGACATTGACCTTGTGGGTGCCACAGCCGTGGGCCCACATTAGGGGGCAGTAGTACATAATGATGGCAAATGGATGTAGGTAGGTGGGGGCAGAGTGACAAACGGTGGAGGGGGTAGCAGGGACAGCACTTAAACACAAGGCAGCAGAGAGGTGCACAATTTGATCCCGAGCGGTCGTGTTCTAGCATGGCTGTGTTATCCAGCGGCCAGCCCGGCAGGCAGCTGCTGCCCGCGTGTTTGCTGTGGTTGGCCTCCGATCGGCGAGCCGGCAGAGCGTGAAAGCCTCGCAGCAGTAGCCTAACCACTGCTCTCACGATATGGATGCCAACCCTCCCCAGGCTCACATGCCAATAACTCAATAACAGTTTCCCCAGTCTGTGGGTTTCCTGTGTTTGTGACAATTGTCAGTGTTTTGTGGGGTGGGGGGTAGAGGATGGAGCGCATTCAAAGCAAGGTGGAAGGTACAGCCACAGATCACACAGGGTCTAAAGTTTGGATGCAAAACAAAAGTGGACTTGGAAAGTTTCCATCCATCATGATATGTAGAGACATGAGAAACCAGACAAAGTGTGCAGATTTCAGGCTGCTGTTAAAAAAGTATCTGCTTTTATTTATTTACACAACATTAGAAAGAAACACACACACAGATTACTACATCACAGTAGTAATCAGTACTAATTACAGTAGTACAGTATTCTGAAAACCTATTTGCCCTCTACCTGATTCAGTTTTTGCATATTTGTCACACTTCAGTGTTTCAGATCATTAAACAAAATTTAATATTATACAATGATAACCTGAGTAATTACATCATGCTACTTTTAAATGGTGCTTTCATTTATTAAGGAGAAAAGCTAGCTTATATTATTATTATTATTATCATCATTATTATTATTGTTATCATTATTATGCACAATTGGAGATAACAGGGGTGAACCTTCCCAGGAGTGGTCAGTCTAAGCCCATCAATGACTCATCACAGAGGTCACCAAACAACCAAGAACAATGGCTAATCAGAATCAGAATCGCATATGTGCGCAAACACATACAAGGAATTTGGTTCTGGTAGATGGTGACTCTCAAGCACAGCAATGTAAATGTAATATGTAATATCACTGCACTCAGTCAAGGTCAGTGCTGATGAAAGAGGCTGGGAAAAAATGGCATCCATGGGAGAGTTCAGAGGTGAAAACAGTGGCAAAAACATCCCACTGAACCCTAACACCTTTGGGAAAATGTTCTGTGGACTGATGAGACAAACGATGACATCTTTGTTTGTTTCCCTTCACATGTGGTGTGAAAGAACACTACATGGTGGTGTAGTGTGATGGTCTGGGGCTGCTCTACTCTTTCCCCTCACCCCCAACAGGTTGTGGCAGATGGAGAGCCTGGTTCTGCTGTCGCTTTCTTCCTGTTAAAGTGGAGTTTTTCCTCCCCACTGTCTCCTGGTGCCGTCTGATTGTTGATCGTCTCAGTGTTGGGGTTTCTTGATAATATTACAGGATCTTTATCCTATAATATAAAGGTCCTCAAGGTGACTGTCGTTGTGACCTTCAGCTATATAAGTAAAACTGAATTGATTTGTTTCCTTAAGAAGACTCAACAAGTTGACACATATGACAGTTAAGAAAGCACAGCAGTATGTTTAAGACTGTTTAAGTGCTTACTGCATTTAAACACCAGAATACAAATCGTATTCTTTCATTAGTCCTTCAGTACTCCTGACAACACCAGATAATTTGGTCATAATGTGTTATTTACACTCAGATCGTTCCAGGTGTTCATGGTTTCAAAAACGGTCTGTCAGATTTGGTCATCCCAAAAGTGATTTGTGGGAAAAACTGAATGCAAATTGCCTGAGAGTCAGAATTACTAAAGCTTCAAGTTCTAGCAGGACTGTGTGCATCGGAGAGAGTGGAGGCGTCTGGAGGAAACGCTCCTGTGAAAACTTTCAGAGCTGCAGTGTGGATTTTCTCTGTCGTTCGATGAGGCTCATGAACATCTGCTGGGGTGTTTTGTGCAGCTCAGCAGTCATCAAACTAGTATTCCCCTTTTTCATTTGCTTGTTTGTTTATGTGTGTGTGTGTGTGTGTGCACCTCTACAAATCAACTCATGCCAATGGCTTGTTTGTTCTTTGGTCAGTAATACAGAACTCCTCTCACTGCTTGAAAGCAGTATTTCATCACTGTTTCTTACTTTTCCCACTTTTCCCAAATTAAACTAGTAACAGTAGACACGTTCGATGTGTAAAGGTGCCTGCAATTGTCCCACACACAATCCTCATCATCATCATCATCATCATAGAGACCAGACCCTCGCTCATTATTGTGCTGGTTAAGAATTTTACACCTGATCAAAAATATAATGATCAGACAGTGACCTCAGGATAGATAGATACTGGTGTAATTACAGGGTTAGAAACAGGCTGGTTTGTTATAATCGTTACATACACTGTATATGAAAGACACACATGAGCCTCAAGTGGCCATCTGGGGAACTGCACTTTTGCTCTTCTATGTTAGCAGAGTTGTTCGGGCCTGTGGACACAAACAGCAGTGATATGGTCAACGCGATGACACATCAGCATATTAATATGACTGTGCTGTAAGCGAGTGATCTGAGTTTGAGGGAGAAAGAAAGCGTCACACTGTTAAAAAGTAAATTTCACTGTGAACTAGTCACTAAATCACTCCATGTTCCAGGATATTAAAGAAAGAATTGATGCATTTTTAACATTCTGGTGCCTGTTAGGACACAGAATTAGATCTAAAAAGTAAAGAAGAAAGTCATTTTCTTTTCATTGTCTTTTAAAGCAGATGGTGTGGACTTTTTTGTCTTGCTGTTGTGAATAATCTGCTGTGTCAGTGGCCTCCTGTATCTCCTCTCAGCACTCCCCGGCTCTTCAATTGTCACAGCTTTGACAGCAAATCTGCATTTCACCCTCCACTCTCACCTGGGAAAGGAAAAAAAAAGTAGCACACCGATTCTATTTCACCTGCCTCTCCCCCCAAAGTGTACGATAAAAACTTTCCAACAGTTGCAATCATCCACACCTACCTCCCCCTTAAACTCCTGTATGAAAAGATGCGATAAAATTTCACTCTGTTTGTGCTGCAATTTAGCCCTCCCTCTCCCCCGTTTGTGTCAAAACAACAGAATCACCTCTCCCAAAAGACAAAAACACTGAAAAAAATATGCACGCAGGTTCCAGGTGTGGGGAGAGTGTGTGGGTGAAGTTACGGTACATTTGCCATTCTAGTTGTGTGTAAATATTAGAAAGCAGCGGGTTCCTGGCGTGAGGAGAAGCCAGGCAAAGCGGCGGCACTAAGACAGGCATCCTTATCGGTATTGTGTTCAGACTCCGGCGTGCTCCTGCTGTTTGTAATCTGCAGCTGCCGCTGTGAGCAAAACTGGACAGGCATTTATTGTCCCAGCAGGAGGACGCTTGACAAGAGAATGTTAAACACTCCGCTACCTGCAATTTTCAAAAAGCGATAGCAGACATGATAAAATGTACACACACATTTAATTTCATCTTTTCTTTTTCGGGGGAGGGAGGAGAAGCAGCAGCACAGAGGAACCGAGACTTGGGGAAAGGAGAGAGGAGTTTCTGTGAGCTCTCACTGTTGCAGCAGTATACGCTGTGTTCGCTGTGTGGTGATGGAAGGACCCTCTCAGGGCGACACACGTCCAAGGAGAAGGCTGTGAGAGCAGGCTGACTGTGGACCAAGTGTGGGCTTTCATTTGATTTCTGGCTGCTGGTGGTGTTCTCCACACACAAACAGTCACATGTGCAGGTGACACACAGCACTGTGGAAACTCTTGTTTGGGTAAAAACATGACACAGCTTAGCAGTGGACTTTGGTTAATGAGCAAAACAAGCTGATGGTTGAACTTACCCTCCTTCACAGCTGGCTTACCAAGAAACATATGCAAGATGCTTGGCAACCCACCTCCACCACAGCTCCTTATTTTGTGTTCACCTGTTCTTTGATACCTGTTCTGTGGTCCCTGCTGTCTGCTTTCATATCTATGCATGAACGTGGGCGTAAGTTTTATTAAAGCACTGGGTGAAGGGAGGGGGAGGTCTGGTTTCAAAGGGACCTCTTAAGACTTGCTATAGATATCTATGTATATATATGCATATATACACACAATTATTTATTTATTAATAAGGAACCCACAATAGTGGTTGCTAATCTTCCTGGACCAAAGCCATCAAGTATAACCTAATAAAACATTACACAATAAAGATGATTGTAATAAAGATGCAAAATATCCACATAATTTGTCTCTTACATCCACAATAAGGTTTTACACTTGTAAAAAACATACGCATGCAAATATCAATAACACTGAGGCACAATACACAAGAATCAAAAACAGGTGACAACATTTTCTTCTTACAGTATTTACAATAATTGAAACCTGTGTAAATAAGCTTTTATATGTTTTTTAAAATTAGGAATAGTAGCTTGTTCTCTAATTGCAGAAGGCAGTTTATTCCACCTAAAGATGCTCTGAATATAACAGAGTTTTCCAAAAGTTGCTTTTGGCTCAAGGAATTACTAAATTGTGATTGCCAAGGCCTCAGGTACAGATAGTTGGCTAACCTCCCTCCGTGCTACCTTGATCTTGGTCTTTTGTCTCCTTTGTGTAGTCTAACCAACATGCTAATATTTTTATATATATATGTATATATAAATCACTAGATATCCATATTACACTCAAAAGTCATCACTTCACCTAGCATGCATGTCTTAAGACTGAAGGACTCGGACTTGCCAGTCCATGGATGTAGTTTTGTGGGATGAGGCCTTCTTTGACTTGTTCCAGTGCATCCTGCATTTGCTTTATTAGATTCAAATTTAATTAGAAATTTAATTAGTTCTCTAGAAGAACTTTCTCCTCTGTGCTGACTTGATCTCACCCTGTTACTGTGTGACAGACCTCACCAGCCCGTCCCTGTCCCATCCTCTGATCACTTTTTGACAGCATGGTAAAATCATACTGGCAGCAGAGATGTTTCCTTTCCTGATTTGGCTGCATGAGCAATGGCTCTTAAATTGGGTCACAGCGACTAATGGATCCCATGCCGGGAGTGCCATTAAGAAGAAATAAACCTATGTGGACATATTTATTAAGCAATTTGCACCTCGGGCCATCTATTAGAGGGCTAATCAGGGAAGCTGTCTGACTGCCCTGCCTCAGCTTTAAGTGAATATCAAAATGTACGATTACAGTGCAATCAAATCAGAGGTGTAATTATGATGTTTAGATTCACACAAGGGTTGGAGATCTTTAACAGCATTTTCATAACTCAAACAGGGATACTTATTAAATAGCATTATATTAGTTAATGCTACTATTTCTTGTCTTAAGACATGTTTCTGCTTGTTATTACTGCCATGGTTGAAACCAGTCTTTCAGCTGGAAGATGGTGGTGGTGCACCATCAAACACAACAATTGGAGGTTATGTATTGGAATTTCAGGAGCAGGACCACGCCTCCAAACACGCTCCTTCCGGCTGTCATCTATATAGGTTCCCCCCGTTCTGCAAGCTGATCATTCTCGTTTAAGTGCCTCACCCTCCCTCCCTCCTTGTTCTCTATTCTTTAACTTCTTCGCTTCTATTTAGTACACGGGGATCTGCCAGGCCCGGGAGCCGTCACCGGTCTCCTTCGAGGCCTTCCCCAAACCGCAGCTCAGTTCATGTCAAAGCATTCACCTTTACCTACTAGAACACTGTCAAACCTAAAATGAGGACGTGGGCCCAGCTAGTGAAACAACAAAGAGAGAAAAACAATGTGCGGGTCACAGTAACCGCAGACAGTAAACTGTGATGTTTGTAAGCTAACCTGTGATGTCTGTACAGTATTCTGTGATGATACTGTGTACGATAATGTAGAAATGGGAAAAATATGCAAAGACCAAAAGAGTCTTTTTTAGAACTCATTCAGAGTCACATATGACAACATGACTCTGTAAACTGGTAGCACACCACAGCTGCTCATTGGAAAGCTGTTTTGAGTGGAGCTCTTTAATGGAGGACTGATGAATTATTTCTAGTGAATACTGGATAATATTCACTGGTTGTTAACAAGCCATTCTAACTTCCTCAGATCATGTGTATAATCATTCTTTAAAACTGGCTGAAGCTTTCAGTCACACTCAGCTCTAGTTTTTTTTCTCAAATGGCCACAATCATAAGAGAACCAATGAAACCATGAGGGCTGAAATATTGCTTTGAGCTTTCTGACATCACTTTCCTCTGACACGTTACACTCACAGACATACTGTGTGTCACGGTGTCTGTGGTCAGTCCAGGGGGAGCGTGTTTTGTTACCCTGGATGTCTGGAAGTGGGGATGGGTCTGGCTGGTAAACAGGCCCCAGGCACTGCTCTCTCTGACCAGGGCTAGGCTCTGGTAGCTGGGAGGAGGACTGCATTAGATGAGATAAAGGAGCTTGTCAGTGGTCTGTGGGGAGGCCATGCTCGTTCAATGAACAGGGCCAGTGGGGAGCCTCAGGCGATGTCCCACGCTGAGGCCAGAGAACAAGGTTGTGGTGTAACTCTCTGGGTTCAGCAACATCTGAGTTGCGGTCAGTTGTGGAACAGATCCAGACTTTCTTTTAGTGCTGAGGTTGGGCCTGGCACGTTTTTGATATGGTTTTAAACAGGAAGGTAATTCAAGTAAAATTTCTTTCTTGCTTACTTCTTAGTCGCAGTGAACAATATGAACATTGTGACATTTGGTCATTTGTTGTCCTCTACTGAGGAGAACAGTGAATGCGATCAGCTTGGATTCAGTGGGTTTGCTGATGTCCACGTTTTCAAAGTGGAACAAAGGTCTCACAGCCAAGAACACAATTAGGAGCAGCTGGGTGGGATCCATATTTAGGATTGAAAAATCAATGACATTAACAGTTAGGCTTGTTTGGTGCCACAGTGTAGAGCTGTATGCAGCTTCACGCATGGTGCTCTCATCTTGACTTTTATTTTGCTAAAATTGAGCACTGATGCTTCTTTATCGTTAAACATGTTCCATATGTGGTATGAAAAAAAGACTAACAAAATATTAGAATTTCACCTTTGAAAACTGAAGCATTACTTGTTGGATGGATTCTATCAGAGCTATTTGCCAGATAAATCCATTATGGGCAGGGCTAAACTATGGGCAGGGCTAAACTAGGGGCAGGGCTAAACTACGGGCATGGCTAAACTACGGGGAGGGCTAAACTACGGGCATGGCTAAACTAGGGGCATGGCTAAACTACGGGCAGGGCTAAACTACGGGCATGGCTAAACTAGGGGCATGGCTAAACTAGGGGCATGGCTAAACTAGGGGCATGGCTAAACTACGGGCATGGCTAAACTACGGGGAGGGCTAAACTAGGGGCATGGCTAAACTAGGGGCATGGCTAAACTACGGGGAGGGCTAAACTACGGGCAGGGCTAAACTACGGGCATGGCTAAACTACGGGCAGGGCTAAACTAGGGGCATGGCTAAACTACGGGCAGGGCTAAACTACGGGCATGGCTAAACTAGGGGCATGGCTAAACTACGGGGAGGGCTAAACTAGGGGCATGGCTAAACTACGGGCAGGGCTAAACTAGGGGCATGGCTAAACTACGGGCAGGGCTAATGAAATAATGACTGGATATTAGTGTGAACCCAACCTTACAGTCCAAACGTAGATCTCCTCCTGTAACAGAATCAGCAGTGTTATTATATGACTGAGTGGGTAAGGGGTGGTGGTGCTCGGGTCAACTGTGAGCATGCAGGGAAAATAAAATAGAAGGCAATCATAATGATCGAACACACCACTGAAATTCTGGAGAAAAGGCAGCATTGTTAACTGTGCACTGAACCATTGTTGGTATGATGACCTGGAGAGGCTGACAGACTCAGAGTCAGACGTTTCATCAGGACGGAGCAGAGTCACCACCAGCTACTTGTTTCTGTGCTTGTTCCAAGAATATTTACATCCTCACTTATGAAAATGATCGTTTTTATTTACATTTAGAATAGAGTGAGAGGAAAGCTCGAAGCCAGACGTCACTCCCAGGAGAATATATTAAACATCACATTATGATCTTTCTTTTCAGAAACAGATCTAATAACTGGTCTCAATTATATTTGATTCATATTGCTTCATATTCTACTCTTGAGAGCATAACCCAGCATTAAAATGTGTTATCGTAAGAAGACATCAGAGTGAATCTCGCCTTATTTCTTAAATCACTGCATATTTCACATTTGCATGGTGGGCTGTGAGATAAACAACAGCTAACAGAGAGGAAAGTTTGAAATCTCTGCATGAAACTGTTACAGCAGCTCTCTGTGCTTGCTCTGCGCCCTTGATGCCTGCGCCTGCTTCATCCCACTTTCCATTTAAACTGGTAGCTACACACTCTGATGCCACTGATAGGCAGTAATTAAATGAGCGAGGCTGGTTCTTTGCCCTGTAAACCAGCTCTCCTGGGCCCGATACTACATGGAAATTCAGCTCTGAGGATCCACTTTCAGATGTCTGCCTGGAAAACACGCCTGCTCACTGTGTGTGTGTGTGTATGTGTATGTGTGTGAGTGTGCTCATACATGGAAGCAGTGGATTTGGGGAATACACTTAATGAATCTTTTAACCTCAATCTTTTCTCCTGCAAATGTATGCATATCATGATCTGTGTTTGAGATGCAGGCCTGATATTCATGATTTATTTATCTTAAACACACACACACACACACACACACACACACACACACACACACACACATCTGGGCATTTATGGCAGTTTGTTTGACATTCAGAAATGTTTGTGTACTCAAACTAAATCATTTCAAATTATTTCAGTTGACATATTAAAGGTAGGAATCTGGAAATCTGCTACTGGAATAATTATGGATGTTTCCACTGTTCAATTTTCTAGCTCTCCAAAAAACCTATAAACCTCTAAATTATTCAGTGGTTCTCTTAGTCAGGATATAGTTAACCTAGTTTTGCAAAGTTCAAATATCTTCCAAAGTTTGAAAGCTGCCATCAACCTTCACCATCTTTTTTCCATGATGTAGAGAGGGACGACAAACCCAAGGAATCACCTCGCAGTTCAGATCCTACCTCATGTGGTGCTATGTGTGTGTGTACATGTGTTTTTGGGGTGGCTAGGTGAGACATTTCTATCCTGATGCAGAAGTTTCCCACTCGTGACACAAAAGGACTCACTGAATGGTTTCAGGACCAACGTTTGAGCAGCAGAATTGCTCGTTTCCTGTTTTTCTGCAGGGACCTGTGCAAAACAGCAGCTGATCAGGTGTCATGGTGTCCAGGCATTTCATATCCATGTCGCTTTTTCCTGTAATTTTCTCACATTTCTATTTCCATCCTCTTCTCATTCCTGTGGTGTTAATTAAAGTGGTTTTATTAAAGCTGCCTTTGTAGCTGAGTGTGCACCACTGTTTAATATTTGTTTAAATATTTACATATAAGTATTGAATCACTGGATCCTTTGTTATCTTAAAGACCTCACAGTGTCATACCACCCCACTTTATATCATACCACTCTAACAGAGCACTTCGCTCTCACACTGCAGGCTTGTTGTTCCTCTAAAAGTAGAATGGGAGGCAGAGCCTTCAGCTTTCAGGCTCTTTTCTGTGGATCCAG
Source organism: Oreochromis niloticus (assembly GCF_001858045.2). NCBI lineage: Eukaryota > Metazoa > Chordata > Actinopteri > Cichliformes > Cichlidae > Oreochromis > Oreochromis niloticus. Next base: position 1,374,790 of record NC_031983.2, read on the forward strand.
CTCCCAGTTTGGATTCAGGACACAGACCTTTCTTTCTGATAAAGCTCAGAGTTAGGATGGATCAGGTGACCCTGAGGCTGCTGGGGGATTCCCATGATGCCGGTCGCAGCAGATGGCTGCCGTTCCTCCAGCCCAAATCTGTTGGAGGTTACTTCCTGTTAAAAGGGAGTTCTTTGTTCACGCTGTCACCAAGTACTTGTTCATAGGAGGTCATCTGACTGTTGGAGTTTTCTCTGTATTATTGTAATGTCTCTGTCTTACTATATAAAGCGCCTTGTGTTGACTGTTCATGTGATTTAATGCTAAATAAATAAAACTGACTTGAATGAACTGAGCTGATGTATGTATGTATGGACCTGATGCACTGTATTATGGCATCATGACCCAAACAGTCCTGATCCTAACCTTTGCTAAAGTTAATTGAGTAGTTCTTCAGCCTAAACGTGATACAGTGTCATTACACCCCAGGAAGAACTTGTTGGAGCTCATGTAACAGCATGTGACCTGTATTTATGTGTCAGCTTGGAGAAAGCCAGGCTGTTGGTTTTAGCTATTATGTCCTTATGGTAAAGTAGACTAACCATGTCCAGACCCAGACCATGACTCTGTGAAGTGACAGTAGTCTGGGTTATATTCATACAAGGTTTTTGCTTCTGTGTGAGTCCAATGACATCGTAAAAACAAGCAAACATAGTACAGGGAAAATTATAATTATCAGTGTCAGAAAATTCACTCCACCAGCTGTCCCACACTCCTCAGTTTCCGCCTCCTCTCCATTTAAACTACATCTTTTTATCTATCACCCTTAAATGCACTCCCTGCCCATTGTGATGGACAGACAGATGAAGGAGGAGGTGGAGGAAAGTGGTCCCTGGCTCAGGTTTCCTTCTTTCACCTCCTTTTCTCTGTCACAACCCTGCAACCTTGCCTCACCCCTGCACTCTCTCTCATCCTCCTCTTGCCCCTTTCTTGCCCTCTCTCACCATTATGTCCTCAGCCTCTCTTGCTCTGCCCTCCAGATTGGCTTTGCACAGGAATGGGGAAACAGAGAGAGCGAGAACGTGAGATAGAGGATGTGACTGGGCCCCTTCCATCTGTCGCGACTCCAGGATCAAATAATAGGATTCTGTCTGAGAATAGACGATAATTGCAGTCTGCATTCTGCTCCCTAAGTGTATGATATTAACCCCACGCTCCCCACTAGCCCTGCAGTAAGAGGCAGATGGCTCTGTGTTTTGATATTTGAGCCAGGGAGAGTGAGGTCAGAAGTCAAGTTGGAGTTCAAATCCAAAGGAGTGATTTTTCGCTCCCCCCTTTAACCCTCTCTCAATACCCTCCCCTTTTCCTCCGTCTCCCACAGTGGAGAAAATATGGATGTCATTCAAAAAAGGACATTCCCTAAGACCTTTGGCCCAGCTGACCCGTTGTAGCCTGGTGTAAGGAGAGCAGGTAGCCCTCGCACCGCGCTAACCCACTTACATACATGGTGAGTGGCATGCAAAGGTTTCAGGGTGTGAGACAAAGGTGGGAATGGAGTCCAGATTAGATTTAATCATCAGGCTACACAGTGTGGCAGAGGGCACAAGCTGCTGGAAAGGGTTAGGAAAAGGGACATTCAAATAGATCTCCATTTTTAGAATTCCTGTTTGACTCTCAGAGAGGCTGAAGGAGCAGCCATGTATTTAAACAACACAGGACAAAGTGAAAGTCACACGTATGGTACAAGAGATTTGATAAAAACACACCATATCATTCAATTCAGCTTTATTTATACAGCGCCAAATCACAGCGCTTTATATCATAAGGCAGACCCTACAATAATACATACAGAGAAAAACCCAACATTCATATGACCCCCTATGAGCAAGCACTTTGGCGACAGTGGGAAGGAAAAACTCCCTTTTAACAGGAAGAAACCTCCAGCAGAACCAGGCTCAGGGAGGGGCGGGGCCATCTGCTGTGATTGGTTGGGGTGAGAGAAGGAAGACAGGATAAAGACATGCTGTGGAAGAGAGACAGAGATTAATAACAGATATGATTCAGTGCAGAGAGGTCTATTAACACATAGGGAGTGAAGAAGACACACCCAGTGCATCATGGGAATCCCCCAGCAGCCTATGCCTATTGCAGCATAACTAAGGTTCAGGGTCACCTGATCCGGCCCTAACTATATGCTTTAGCAAAAAGGAAACATAACATTTAATTCTGGATAATCTGAGTATGAAGCACAAGGACAAGCACTGAAAGTCAGTCTGGATTTTATGATGAAAAAATAAACTAAGAAAACTGACTTGACTAAACAGTCAGGCAAACCTTATGGACACCCCGGGTCTCGAGCCTGGGCTCTGACAATGTGGACCTGATTTCTGAATGAAAATAGGCACAACATGCAAATACAGGAATGAGCACTGCTTGTATTTTCTTACACATTATGATGAGGAGGCATCTTCCATCTGCTGTGTCACTAAACTACATTTCTAAAACCTGCATTTTACTTTGGCTTGTTAGCTAACGAGTGCCATCGCTCACAAATGAAGTCAAAACAGCAAAAACAGCATTTTTCAAAGGAATCCACTCAACGCTGGTTTATCCACAGCTCATTAATGTGAACAAGAGAAGTTATGAAGTGGCTGGCTTGGAGATGAACAGACATCTCATGACTCCTTTCATGACCTTCCTTTTATCGTGTCATGTAAACTAATGCAGGTGCACACACTCTTTTGTTCCCAATTCAGTTTTTAAAAAAAAATATGTGCTATATTAAAAAACAGTCAGCAAATAATCCAATACTTGATAAATACAATAGTGCCAGAGGGGATCATATTGGTGACAGGAAGAGACCTTCAGCAGAACCAGGGTCAGGAAGGTAACCATCTATCCTGCTGGCTGTTGGTGTGGAGAGAAGAGGCGAGAAAAAAATCAGTGCATGAAGATACAAAGAGGACATTTAGTAATATGCAATAGTGAGAGGGAGAGGTGCCTGACAGCTGGAAGCTCTGCCTCCCATCCTGCGTTTGGAAACACAGAGCGATGTGGGATTATACTGTAAGACATGATAAGACCTAATCATTCAGTAGGATGCAGTGAAAAAGATAAATGGTGTTTTTAGATGATGATTTATCCAAACCTTCTTGGCCCTATGTGAAAAAGTAATCGTCCCTAAACCTAATAACTGATGGTGCCACCCTCGGCAGTCTTTGTGAGTGTCACTGTGGAGAAATGTTGGTCCAGTCTTTGCAGAATTACATTAACACAGCCACACAGAGGGTGTCTGAGGATGAACGAGCTGTTTGAAGTCACAGCGCTGGACTTTAACTAGGCCACTTCCAAACCTTCATTGTGTGTTTTTAAAGTTCCAGAGGTGGACGTCGTCCTGCTGTGTCAGCCAGCTGTGCCTGAGCTGATGGCTGCGGAGCAGAGTTCATGGTTCCACTAATTAGTCGTCGTGTCCAGACCGCCACACTACCTCATGCTTGACTGTGGGTATGGTGTCCTTTTTATGAAATGCTGGGTTAGCTGAGTTAGTTTTACAGCAGATTAACTGAATGGAAACCTTCCAGAAAGATCCACTTTTGTCTCATCATCCCTGAAAGTCTAACCTTTGTGCTGCTTTGGGGTTTTTTCTAACATAAAAAAATGATTAAAAATAATTTGATGTGGAGACACAACAAAGGTTAAGACTGCAGACAATTTGTTATACAACTGGCATTTTACAGGATAAATAATCATGTGTTTTATAAAAAGTCAGCGTCATGGAAAATGTACTGCTATGGCTGTAGGTCCTGTTTGTGAGGAGTTTACAGACTGTGATATATATGACAGGCACACACAGTACAGTCAGCTACAAGTGCTTGTCCTCGCCCTGCACTGATCTCAGAGGACGGGAGGCAGCAGGCCTCCCTCCAGCTAACCTGTGCTGCTCCAGACAGCCGATAAGGAGGAAGATGGATTGGAATAATAGCTCATGTAAAAATCCAGGCGCCTCCTCGGCCAAAAGCTCAGCAGGGGGCTGCAACGAAGGAAAGCGAGCCATCCTCACTAATTAGACCCAAAGCAAACGTCCAAATTTAGAATTGGCTGTGGTCAATAGCGAGTACTGTGTCCTGTCATGATTGTTACCTAGAGATCAGTCCAACCTATCAGTTACCATAAAGCTGAAGAACACTGATAGGTTCAGCTGAGCTCATGTCTCACGTGGTAGCTCCGCCCAGAATCAACGACCCATGTCTTCATCACCTCTGCTACACTCTTCTTATGTTTCCTTATTTTATTTCTGGTTTGATCCATGTTTTTACAGCTCAGCCACAATAGAACAATAACAATGAAATCTGTTATGAGTGACACATCAGAGTGTTTTGTCTGTCTCCTCAATTTTACAAATTATTAAAGACAATTTACGATCTTGTAAGAAATCTGTTAATTTCATATTTATTTGATTGCAGCAGCAGATTTAATATCTGTGGTCACAGCACTGTAGAAGAAGCAAAACAATTGATTTATTAAACAAGTCAAGCAATGATTGTGCTTTTTCATAATCCTGTGAGCAACAATAAACTGAAATCATTTCTGAAATATTTCAGTTTGTGAAGAGCGGAGCAGAGGACAGTTTCTCTGCCCTCCACAGCTAAAGATTAGGCAACAGCAAAGCCCTTTGTCTGGTCAAATGAAAGAATAAAAATTCTAATTCCTAATTTTTGCGCTTTGATTTATTCGAGGACGTTAAAATAAAGCTGAGCTGACACAACGTTGTATATGTTCAGATGCTGCTTGTGCTGTTTGTCAGTAAGGCCACTGAGCTGTGGGCTGAAACAGTCATGTGTTTGGATTCTTACCTGAAGCACACGTGTGATCGTGGCGTGACTGAAACTCAGCTAAAGACACATTTGCTTTGATTTGTTTTAACCATGTTTTATACAGTGTGTTGTGTTTACATAAAGCACTTATATTCTTAATCTCTGGTGACCTCCCTCTTTGAAAATGAACAAATAAATATGTTTAGCTTGTTTATCCAAATTTAATACGGCAAACAAGTTAATTTTTCTTCCTCTTGTAATGGTTTGACTCACAGGACTGAGGGTGTGTGGTCTTGACATTCTGCAGAATAATACATTTGAATTTATTTTTATTTACATCAAATTAAAACAGCAGTCCCCTCCAGGTGCTTTATATTGGAGCTAAAGACAACAATAACAATAAACAGAAAAATAAATAAATAGTGTGACACCTCTCTGACACTGCTGCTTCATTTTCATATGTTCATGTAGTCACAGTCAGAACTGAACAAATTCATCCAATCACACTTCAGATATCGATGATGCTGATTATGAATCTATTATAAACTAACTAATAAACAAGCTGTATGTGTCACTGTGAAACTGCAGTTCCTCTAATGGCCACTTGAGGCTGAGTCCTGACTTCCAGTTTGAAATGTTGAACGTTATATATGTTGATGAATCTGGTTGGTTAAATCCAGCAGGAGCACAGGTCAGCTGATCACAGCCTGAACACAAACGTGTGCTGTGGTTTTTCCTGCTTTTATCCCACACCTGATAAATCCCACTTTAACCTCTGACTGTTCACGTTTCTCTTTAGGTTTAACGTTATCTACAATAGAGGAAACAGCAGACAGAGCTATTTAACACCTTTTTTTCCAGCTTGTATTCTACATGATAGCGGTGCAAGCTGAGTACAATTTATTAGAATTTAAGCTGAAAAAGTAACAAATACTAAGAGTTATTATTTCTGCAATATCATTTATTATTCTGTCTATTCTGTTCTTCATTTCAGTATCTGTGCTTTTTCACTTTTACTTGCATCAAAAGGTGAGTCAGTACTGCGAGTATCTGTACTTCTGCTGAAGTGATGAATGTGTGTACCTTTGTGTACTGTATGTATTTCCTCATATAAAGCAGAGTAAAGGTACTGATCCACTCTGAAGGAAAAGCTTGAGTAACCAGTAGCTGTTTTACATGTCTGCATTAGTGCCAACACGCTGCCGACGCAGCGCCGTGATAAGACACTCACTCCAAATATTCTCGGGTGGCTCGTGTTTGCAGTGGAGTTTAGGGACTTTATTAGCACAAATGCCATAAAAAGAGTCTTTGTTTCCTTCCTGTGAGCTTGTTCTCCTCTTCACTTCCTCTCCCTCCTCCTGTGCTCGAGCCAAGAGGTAATATCTCCAATCTAATGATGATTTTTCACTGTCACTGGTTCTTGGTATGGCTGGAGCTTCAGAGAGAGGGGGGGGGGGAATGGTGGTGCTTGCCCCATGAACACAGTCATTCATTAATAAGGGTTATCTGGGTAATTAGGATCTAATTATCCAGAAGTGCAATGATGCAAAACATCATTGTTTTATGAGGATAGATCACAGGTCACTGTAAAGGAAGAGATGCCTCGGCCTGTGGAGCTAAAAAGAAAAGCCAAGATGGAAAAGTTCCTCTGATGACCGTTTCAGGCTCCTGTGTTAAAAAATCAGATTAAATGTCAAAACATGTTCAAAGTCTGGCCAAATAAAGCTGCATACTTTTTCATGGCTCACTTGTTTGTAGTCACTGAAATGGACAATGACTGAAATTGTAGCATTTTATTATTTGAGTACTGAGTTTCAACATATGACATTCAAAATCCAGGCGTGATGGTACATCATAATAAAGTCTTGCATGTTGTTGCTTGCTATGTGACGTGCAGTGCTGCACGTCACATAGTTTCCACAGGAGCCCGTAGTCACAGACATGAGCAGCAGAAAAAGACCCTAGCATTAACCTGCTTACTGTCATTATAACAGGCTGATTCAGATGAGCTGACTTATGAGACTCAATATTTTCTTAAATGAATAAACAAACTTATACTTTGATGCTGATTTTAACTTGAAATAGTAAAGTCAGTGTATCGTCCACTATGGTCCAGTAAGGCTGTGATTTCTAAATAAGATGACAGTTTTTGAACAACGCATTAACTGAAACATTGCATCAGTTATGTCCTTATTTTGACTTATTTTAAGAGAAACGTTCTTCTACAAGAGACCAAGAATAAACAGAAACATGAAAGTGTAAATGACCAACAGGAAACAACCATAACAAGGTTCAGGACCCTGACCTGGGGCAGTAATGATCACACCGCTGACTCAGTTTGTATTAGTGCTGACCACTAACCTCAGCTGAACGTGGGTCCGCCTTGCAATGATGGTCTTTTTCCCAGCAGATATCTGACCCAGTACACACTGATCTACAACATTACAGCAAGTATCGGCTGACACCTCAGTTCATCCCATCACACCTGAATGCAGAATGAAAAGCAGCAACGCTCATTATTCAGATGGAGAGCAGTGATTTAATGTTGTCCCTGACTACGAAGCAGGAAATAAGAAAAGCAGGTACAGGTTAATCTCTCTCTCACACACACACACACACACACACACACACCAGCTTGGCATCCCTCCAGTCATATCAGTAATCTAAAATTTCACTTACATTCCAATTGAATACAAGCTATCATCACAGGCGCCTTTATCTGCTGTGATATATACCCACAGGCTGGGAGAGAGAGGACTGCAGGATCATGGTGCACCTATTTGTGTTTATGGCTTTGCAGGGAAAGAGATAAATGACCCCCCGTTTTTATTTGGTTTTAATGAAGTAGGGACCGAGGGACTCCCCAGCATGCCGCTCTCTATCCCCTGCCTGTCCTCGTTCTTCACTAGCATCCCCTTTTGCTCACCCCCCTACCTTGTTTGGTGGTTGTTTGTGACCTAGATGCAGGAAGGCTGACAAAGGACACTGGTTGGAAGAGAAACTCACCTCTGTGGAGTGGAATGGAGTGGACGAGGCACCAGGTAGAAAGGTGTTAACCCTGCAGTCTCATAAGCTAACAGGAGCTCCCCTGGGTGTGGGACGGGAACTTTATATTTGGCTGCCACATGTTCACCATACAACATGGCCACGCTGGCCCGCCGCTAATTGGATGTTCAGGTCCCCAATTAAGGCCACAGCTCAAAAGGCGACTGGGGAGAAAAACAAGGCCAACACACACACACACACACACACACACACACACACACACACACACACACACACACACACACACGTCCCTCTACTCTGTACTTTCCATGGGACTTCATTAGGAGTGTGGAGAAGAGCCTCCTGTGGGAGGGAGAACATGGACACATACATGCAGTACAGACAAACACGCATGCATATGCATTGGTGTCAGCAGCACATGCACTAAACCATGTTTCCATGTACTAAACGCTGGTGGCAGCAGCTGCTGGTCTGCAGGTCTGACACACACACACACACACACACACACATGCATGCTGTATAAAATGTATATAAAGTTTATATATTTTTTGGAAGTCATGTAGAAGAAGCAGATTCTCTTGCTCCGTCGTTCACACAGGGTCACTCCACATTTTTGTGCCAGATGTGCAGTTTTAAATGTAAAAGGTAGAAAATGTTATGTAAATGGCTCATTGTCATACAGCACTGTTTTTCTCCTGCAGAGCCTTCACACAACATGCTTCAGTCACACAAACACTACTCTGTGCTTTAGTGCTTTGTGTCTACCAACCACACATTCATACCTGATGGATCCATCACAGAGCAACTTGCAGTTAGTATCTTGCCAAAGGATCTTTGTCATGCAGATGGAGCAGCAAGGGATCGAACCATCTACAGTCACCCCTCACTTCTGTGTAGGTTCTTAGGTCATAGGTCACGACAGTCTAACGAGCTTGTAACTAAATGAATGGGCTCCTTTAAGTTGTATGAAGATGTTTAACCTCTCATCCATGAGGCTTCTTCAGTTTGGAAGAACTGAGGAAATGAAGTTTTCTTACACTTCAGTCAGAGTCCCAGACAAACTCTTTCTCCAGTTGTAACCTGAAGACGCCTCTTGGACCTGAAACCTAAAGAAGTCCATTTCCTTTCTTTCAAGCTCCTTAGATTGAAACATTCTCTCTATTTTTCTCTTTTTTGGAATTTGATGTCAGTCAGAATTGTCAGAGCCAACAAAAGAGTAGAAACCATCAGGTCTACCTGAAGCCACAATCTTCTTATTGTGTTGAGGAAATGCTAACCACTTTCCCACAGCCTAGGCTCACTCCCTCTCTTCCACAGCAGGCCCCTCCCTGAGCCTGGTTCTGCCGGAGGTTTCTTCCTGTTAAAAGGGAGTTTTTCCTTCCCACTGTCGCCAAAGTGCTTGCTCATAGGGGGTCATATGATTGTTGGGTTTCTTTGTATGGCGGCAGGGTCTTTACCTTACAATGTGAAGCATTATTGCAGCAATGCAGTAAAGGTAAAATAAGATGCTTTATCTTTAGGTTTTTGACTTCGGTGAGTTTTCCGGATGTCTGTGCATGTATATGTAACTGGTTTTGTTGCTATAGTTATTAGTGGTCATATGTCACTGCGTGTTGATTTGATTACAGCAAAGCAAGCAGACTACCAAATGTAAATAAAATTAAGGGCTTTGCTTTGTGTTTCTCTATTTTTAACTGTTATTCTTCCAATTAAGTCTTATATTGTAACAAAGTGAAAACATAGAGTAAAATTATACAATTAAAAAGAAAGAATTGCAGATGATTTTAAGCAATTTGAAGTCAAAGAGCTGTCGTAAAGAAGGAGTTAACTGAGGAAAGGTGGTAATGGCACTAAGTTTCTTTTATTAAGGTGTAACATAGAGACTTTAAAGTTATTCCCAAACAAACTCCAAATGTTTGACTTGTAAAATAAGTCATGCAAGAAAACTTGATTGGAGACTTGTAAAAAAAATATGTGTCACCTGTGCTCTTTGCATGAGCACTTTGTTAATTATGGTGTAATTGTCTAATGCAGCAGACAGATGTTTCACTTGTTTGCAGACTAAAAAACAAAAAAAGAACTATTTTTAAAAGAACATGACATCATCAGAGGGAAGTTAGGTGCCGTGTTGGAAAAGAAATTACCTTTGAGCTGCTCGTCTGTACTCTGTACAGCACATCCAGGGTTTTATGTGAGCACCGTGCCTGCTATTGTTATTTATTCATTTTTCACCGTGCGACAAAAGCAATTGGGGGGTGTCATATTTAAAAAGGTCGAGTATCTACAGGAGTGTTACGTGTCTGAGGGATGTTCCTCGGGGACAGCAGGGCCACTGTGAGCTGGAGAGGAAGAACAGTCTCAGGGTGGGAGCTGTGCGCCTGACACGACAAAGCACAACAGCTTCACTTATACACATATCGTACAGAAACTACAGTCACGTTCGACTGTTTTCTATTGTCTGCGTTTGAGTTTTACTGCAAAAGATGAAAAAAACATATAAATAGAAGATCGTAAATAAGAAACAAAAACAACTTAACCTTAAATATCCCCCCCCAACCCCCTCTGGTCTGATGGACACTCTTAGTAAAAATTGTTACATTTAGCACGTGGTGATCAGGTCTGAGCAATGGACTACTTGCACTAGGGCATGTGACGTATTATACTACCGCTTGGGCGTTTCCGGTATGTTTGTTTATCTATCGGTAGCTACGCTAATGTCACTTCAGAATGAGTATAAAAAGGAAAGTATTTAAAACAGAACATTTTCACAAACAGGAGAAGAAATACTCCGAGCATTGCTGTGTCCCACTTTGTTCGGCTTCAGCCAAATTTAACGGCATACTAAGTTTTCATGGCTTTCCGACCCATTCCGACTTGAGAAGACAATGGCTGGTAAACATACGCCGGGATCATTTCATGATTACCTCTCACACCAGGGTCTGCAGCAGACACTTTGCCAGTGATCAACTCATAGAGCCAACAACCCTTGATGGTCGAAGGCGGCTTATTAAAGGTGCTGTACCAACACTTTTTGAGTGGAATGGCTATAAAGTTGAACCACCGCGGCGTAGTGTTTGGGAGAGAACGGAGCGACGCCCTGAACTAGTTCCTCCTGACGATCAAGAAGAGCACAGTCTTACAATAGATCATGACTACTGCTCAGTCCCTGAGCCGTCTGCATTGGACATGTCTGCATCAGCTGCAGAAGACCTGTCCAAAGACGTGGAGACTCTGAGGAAGGAAATACAGGAGTTACGTGTCCAGCGAGAATTTGGGTTACAGCGCTTTGCTGGCTCTGACACTGACATCCGATTCTACACCAGGTACACCTAAGCTCTATTCAAGCTAACTGTTTAAAATATACCAAAGTCACCATCAGTTAAATTTCGAAAGTGTTTCCAGTCTTAATGAAAACAAAATAGATATTTACTTTTTCTCTGCTGATTGTATGTTTCATGTAGATGCTTTAGTATTTAAACGATATACTAATGCTACAGGTAAAATACAACACCAAATAGACTCTTAATCAGACTGTTATACAGCATACCATTAGCATATTTGTCACAGTTTACATTATTTTTATGTCAGTGTGTAATGTTAACTAATGATTGACATGATGTATGTCTCTCTCGTGAATAGATTTCCAAGCTATGATCATTTGATGGCATTTTGGTTTTTGATTGAGCCTTGCATCTACAAAATGATCCGGGTTTCAAGAGCCAAGTCAGCTGCCAATAGGAACGAAGAAGTGTTGACACCTGCACGCACATCAACGGTAGGTTATGGGTTTGTTGGTAGTTAGAACTAGAGGTGTAATGTTAATGTATTTATGTACAATAACATTACATTATGTACAATAGCATACATACACAGGTGTATATATGCTAAATGACTCAGCATCCTTTACATACATACACCTGTGTACTACAGCACCTCATTGTTTACCCCATGGTACAGTATGGTATGCATAACCATTACAAAACATTTAGCCAAGAAAAGCATAATTTTACTAGTTCATAGCTTAAGGAGTAACATTTTCCCTTTTGTTTTCACCTTCCAGAGGCAGCTGCTACAGCCAATTGACGAGTTCTTTCTTTTCCTGGTTTTCCTGTCAGTTGGTTTGAAGGAGAGGGACCTGGCACACCGATTTAACATACACCAGTCCACAGTGAGCCGCATTATCGCAACATGGACAAATTTTCTTGCCACTGCACTGGGGTCTCAATGCATCTGGCTTACACGTGAAGAAGTGCAAGCTTACCTCCCTGAAGAATTCAAAGATTTCTCAGACACCCAGATGATCCTTGACTGTACAGAGCTGAGGTGTCAGACACCATCCTCACCACTTCTCCAAAGTGAAATGTACTCTTCGTACAAATCCCACTGCACGATGAAAGCCCTGGTTGGCATAGCTCCACATGGTCCAGTGACAATCATCTCTAATCTGTATGCTGGTTCGGGTAGTGACAAGGAACTATTCAAACAATCAGGCATTGCTGAGAAGTTGACTGAAGACATGGCAGTGATGGTAGATAAGGGCTTCCTAATCACCGATTGTTGTAAATGCAAAGTGTACTGCCCGCCTTTTCTATCTAAGCAGAAGCAGATGCCAGCATACCAGGTTAAGGAGACGCAGGCCATAGCCAGACTCAGGGTACATGTGGAGCGAGTCATTAGGAGGATAAAACAGAACAAACTTTTTGATAGCATCATTACCATGTCACATGTTTACAATATCAACCAACTGTTTGCAGTAGCATGCATGCTGTCAAATTACCAGAACACAGCATTAGTTAAAAAATGGGTTAAGTGAGACAAGATGGACTTTTCCCAAGACACCAGTGCCAGTACAACTTATGGAACATGACCTGCAGCTGAGGCCACTACAGTTGCATTTCTTCCTTGACAAAACTTGATTACAGAACTGGTACTTGAGTGCTGATAGTTGAGTTCCAGTTATTGATAATTCTAATTCATTGCAAATGTTGAATGTTAATAATACTGTTTAATTATACTATATTACTATTCATATTCAACAAAATTGTTTATCAAAATTATAAAGTAAATCACTAAATCGTTTTAAAATCATAAGTGACATTGTGCTTTTGTAACATCCAAAATACCATTTGTCATTTTTTTCATTCAGTTGTGTTATTGTCTAAATGTATGTCAGTATGCTAGGCATGGATTTTTAAATACTTACCATGTAAATAAGTTCTGCACAAATTCAATGTTTTAATGTGTGTTTTTAAAAAATGAAATTGATGCCATTGCTTAAATAACAGTTTATTGATTTCACATAAAAGTAACATGTAACAACAAAAAAATTCATGAAATACTTTTTGCTATGTTTTCACTGTTCATTTTTCCAAACACAGGTATCTTGGCATATATATGTAAAAAAAAGTAGTCAGCCTTTTCTCTGATTGCATTGTGCACATCTGTATCCATCAGTGTTGGGCAAGTTACTTTGAAAAAGTAATTCAATTATAGTTACTAGTTACTTCTTCAAAAAAGTAACTGAGTTAGTAACTGAGTTACAATATTCTAAAAGTAATTAATTACTTGGAAAAGTAACTATTGCGTTACTTTAAAAAAAAACAAAGAACGTTTAACCCCCTGGGGTCCAGGGTATAATTGGCCATTTTTTTACTACTCTTGATTTTCCCTCCACATTTTACCTTTAAAAACTATTCACTTTGCCTTGTTTGGTATCATTCTTTTTAGCACAACCTTGCGTGCCTGAATTTACAGTTATGTTCTCATTTTGTCATACTGTATAACCAGAATTGATCTAAAAATCAGACAAAAACCATAAAATCAGAGTAGAAAAAGTTATATTTTTACTGTAACAACCACAAACATCTTTAATGAATCATATTTCATAACTTTAAATGCAAATATTAATTGTCAATTTTAAAATCCTATGCACAAGTTTTGCAAACAACAAATTTATTTTTGCATCCATTTACCTTGAAATGGTTATTTAAAAAATCAAACTATTTACAGAACAATCAGCTGTTCTTCAATAAGATGCCACACAAATTATTTGTGCCACTCCAAAAAAATGATTTCTGTCCACTATAAAGGAGAACATCACAGCCTGATACCTGCAGGTCTGACAGCAGCAGGTGTATCACTGCTGTTTCTACCTGGAGACAGCAGTCGCCTCATTGTTCTGACACACAACACAAAACTATCCACAACACTACACACTAACTACACAAGACAACACATTAACTACACACTCCAAACACGCTAAACGTCACAAATCTCACATCTCAAAACTCGCTCTCTTTTTCTGCTCTCTCTCTCGCCGTCACTCCTAAAACTTTTGTTTTGTTTTGCTCATAAGCAGAGAGTGCTTGCTAGCGCTAACGTGGCGAAACTATTGAGGAAAAAACGTCGCGTATATCTTGTTTATCACGACTCTGGTTTTACGTGGCCTATCGACACAATTTAAAAACTGGTATATATCACCTTGTTGCTTTGTCTTTAAGTGGTCACGTGATTGACTTACCACGACTACTTTATTCTTCCTCAGTCAAACAGCAGCACTCGATTGTTTTGCCCCCTGAGCTCCAGGTGTTGTGCTAGACAGTGATCGTGATTAGCGTCCGCGGGAGCGCGCAGCTGCTTAAAGCTGTAGCGTCCAGATTACTTACAGCTACTTCCGTGCAGCTGATATAAGATGCGGTAAGCTGAACACAGCTTTAACCGTCTGTTTGTTGAAAAATAGTAACGGACCGCGTTTCCTTGTTAGTAACTGTAACGGCGTTGTAACGATAGGAATAGTAATTAGTTAGATTACTCGTTACTGAAAAAAGTAACGCCGTTAGTAACGCCGTTACTTGTAACGCCGTTATTCCCATCACTGGTATCCATGTATATTCTTTGCACTAGGTAGTCCTCTTGTGCCCACACAACAAAGTCACACCACTGCATCCCACTGATGAGCAGTTGTCCTTGCACTTGCCAGTAATATGCGTGGCTCTTTTTTTGTTTAGGGGTACCACATTCCATCTGCACATATTTGCAGTCAATAACGTTTTGTACATTGGGACATTTGAATTTGACGAGGCCAAACTGGGGGTATTCATTAGGGTCAAAAACAACACCATCAGGAGATGCAGCAAGCCAGGGGGCAATGGGGTGAATGACCAGGCCACAGGGTGAGTAGTTAACATTCATTAGCCTACTATACTCCATCTCAGTTCCTCTCATGTCTGCTGTCTGCCTTGTTCCCTTCAATATACGCTCTGCTAGTGGCTCTGCCGAGCTCTGGCCTCTGACGTGACACACCTCCCGAAACTTAGAGGCAGTCACTCTGGGCCTGCGGAGCTGATGCCACTCAGATGAAGAGCTTTGCTCACGTGTAGCTTCCTCTATTTTGTGAGCCATTTCCAGAGTTACAGACAAGCTTCTCAGATGCAGAAGCTCTTCTTCTGAGCACACAAACACACAATCTGATGGCAAGATGTCATACCCCTCCAGAGGCAAGTGCGGTGTTGATGGTGCATCACGGTGTAGTGTGATGTACCGGGTTGTCAAAACCGGCTGCTGATATGACAGAACACTGGCCTCCTGCACCAGCCCAAAAGCACTTTCCACAAGGGGCTTGTCAGGTCTCATGTTCATTGTGGTCACAAGTGGCCTGTCCTCAATATTAAATTTTGCATATGCCTCCGTTATTCTGAACAAGCAGGGATCTGGTAACGGACCCACCATGCCTCTGTAGAAGCCACTCCTAAAGAAAACATCAATGACAATAATGTAAGGAAGAAGGTTATTATACTGAACAACAACTAAACTAAAAACTAAAAGGTGTAAAACAGTGGTGCATAAGTTAGAGACTGGGATGTATATGTACATGACTGAGTTAGCCGTCTTCAGAAAGTGTAATGTTGTATGTAAATTAATACCTATTCTGACACATGTATGTATGAACAAATAGCAACATGCATTTGTAACACAGGAAACCAAATTTTACAAATCTAATTACCGTACTCCAGTCTGGGCCATCCTATTTGGTACCGGCTTAGTGAAGATCATAGAGTTGATAGGTCCTGGCTTCACACCCTAACAGAAGACACATTTACTATGGATGGTGTTGCTGTTCATATGTAAACATGGTCTAATTCAAAAACTTTAACCTTATTTAAATTACCACTGTCCGTGGCTTGTGCCATTGCTGTTCAGATTCGGTGCAGCTATGCACAGGGGGACAACCGGCACTCTGAGTTGTGAGTAGTGTGCTGTTTGGAAGAGCAGTGCCACTGTGTGATTGCACATAACAGCACCTGCCACACAGGAGCACTGGCTATGTGTCAGTACCACCGGCGATGAATCCAGAAGCTTAATCTAAGAAGAAAGAACTAAAATTAAAAATGTAACATCATCTTCATGGAAGAGCCGAACAGGAACATAGTTCAGTGTTATGGTTACTGACCCCTACAGGCTTACCCTCCTGAATGCTTAGTGTTTCCTTCTCTCCCTATTAAAACAACTTAACCATCCTTGATAACTGTAATAACTTAGATTGTGTATATTTGCAGTATTAACTTGGTGTCAAATGTTTCTGATCACCCAAACACATCTGACTAGTCAAATTAGGAGTGATAAAGCAGGGAGACAAGGAAAACATTCAAGTTGATGGGCCTTAACTAATTTTTAACTAATGCTTAAATGAACTGAACCCCACTGAACAGGGATTAACAACTTTACACAGCTTCCTGCCTACACTTAGTCTGTGTGGTGCCTCACTCTCCCTCATTGACCTGTAGCTCTCACACCGACCTCCCCTGACAACCTGTGTTTTTTGGACACTGAATAAAGATACAAGAACCATTAGCATTATTTCTGTACTACTCATGTCAACACGTCTTAAACATATATACTTTACACTTAGCAAGAGTAGCATTAGGTAGTTAACTACCTCCTTAGTTAGCCAACTACCTATTATAACAGTGTCTAATAACAAAAGTGACATTAGTTAAGAAAACCTCAACTATAGTTTCGGACGACATAAAACACCGTTTAAGAAAACATGTAATGTAGAGAATTGACATCAAATGAAGGACATAGCGGAGTAACATAGTGTTTGCATTTGACGTTAGCTAACGTTTCTTTGTTGGTTAATTTACATTTTCTCACCTTGGTAGTTGTGTATCTATGATGCAGCATATAACTTAAATGCTTTATGTAATTTGCTGGCTGGGGTAGTCGTCAATCTGCAAATCCGATGAACATCAGTGATGTTCAATTTTGGGCGCTCTTGTAGGCAGCGAGTGTAGAACGTCGCCATGGTTTAACCACACCGGAAGCACTGGGGCAGGACTACATAGAACGCGGAAGTGATTGTGCAAGTAGTCCATTAACTTGGTGAGTGCAATCGAATTATTACAGGTAGAAATGATTTCCAAAACTCTGAGAATAAAAATCAGGAATGATCAGGTGAGAGGGCAGAGGGCAACACACACACAGGTATGAGGCGTTGGATGACAGCGCCTCGTGTAAAGCGTCACAGCTCGATGACATTTGCTTTCATGTTATAGGATGCAGTGAAGATTACTGCTATTAGGATCAGCTGTCTAATCGAGTTTCACAGCACATGAAGAAAAACACGCTGAGCCATTTCTGTGCAGCTTCTCGGACTGTGGCTGGTTCTCACAGGATCTTCATGCAGCACCCTGAACTCAGTTTGGCACCTCTCTCCTAATTGATTTCTCTCTCTCTCTCTCTTTCTAGCTCTCTCTCTCTGCCAATTGTAAAACACCAAAAGCCACAGAAGAAAGCTGCAACAAACAGCAGTAAATGTTGTGCGGCCCTGCTTGGAATCTCACAGCTAAATAAGACATCCCTCCATCTGTGCATTGCCCTATATCACTCCCTCTGCAACTACCAGGGGGACATGTTTGAACAACGTGCCATAAATCCCATTTATTACACATTAAGCAGTAACCCCAGAACATGTGCTGTGAAACCTGGCCTCTCACCATGTTTCCCAAGCCCCAATTAAAAGCACATTATGGTACTGGTCCCTGGGTCCTGGTCAGACACTCAGAGTGCTGCAGAGCCGCTGCTTCCTCCAGGCATGGCTGCAGGACTTTCTTTATGGAGACATGTTTGCCAAAGGGGAACAAGGAACATTAAGTGTTCTGGCTGTCTGCATCGACCCGCCTCTGTCTATCTGTCATGCAGGGGGACGACTGAAAAAAACCAAAGCAGAGATGGAAAACATTACATCGCTGTATGCTTGATGTGAGCGGCTAACAATGCTTTAAAACACTATTTTAATAAACACATAAAATCATATCTTCTCTTTCTTCTGGTGTGGACGAATGTGACCAAACTGACAAAGACTCAAACCAAAGACATTTTTTGTAAATATAATTTTCAGTTAATTTTTTCCCTGAAAGTCAATAAATGAAATTGTTTTCTGACATCTCAGTTTAGTTTCCTTAACTATAATAACCCAGAACCAGGCAGGATTCAAACAGCTCACATGTTGTTGTTCTTAAACCTGTTCAAACAGCTAATGAAGAAAACCGCCAAAAAACTAAACATGAAACAAAGTGCAAATGTCTGTCTGATGACAGGCTACATTAATACTAAATGATGTAAAGCTCTGGCGTGTGCTAAACATGATCTTCCTAACGTGCACCAAGCATGAAATAACCTCACAGAACAGCCATCAGTGACTGAACACATATGATGGTAAAGGGACCAGTTCTTTGAAAACTCACAGCCCAGCATGTTTGTTGGAGAATTTTTTAAACTGGTAAATGTAAAGTTAGTTTTTCTACTAGAGGTTAGTCTGAACTTTGATCACCTGAAGTGTAAACTTCTGCTGCATGTGACTAACTAGAGTTAGCTTCACTGTTTCCTTCATCCTTCAAAGCCCCGGAGACACTTATGTTTTCACATGCTGAAGAATGATCCAGCTTTGACATCTGTGCAATACCACCTTAAATGTGAAAGACAAAACCAGTCACCAAACTGGCTGCTACAAAAGCTTCTAATCAGCAGGCTGCTCGATTTGTGGGCTGATTGTGTGCAGTTGCGTCATGGACGCTTACAGTGCACATTCATGTTGGTGCTTGCAGGTATCCCCCTCCACCACCTCCACTGTGATGCAACCCAGCCTTTTCCTTTCAACAGCTCTCTTGCTGATGCAACCATGTTGACCCCAGAATGTGCTGCTGTTATTACCACTCTGCCTAATTACATCCTGTGTGTGTTCATGTGCAGAGGGCATGGTGTGCATGTTTGAATGCACACTTAAACTAGTGTTCATCATTGAGTCACATGTGCGTGCTTCCTAACGCTGCTTTGTTTGCATTTTTGTGTACGTCTGTTTATACTTGTGTCCAGAGTGTCCTTGGAGATCACCTCGTCTGTAATGAAGGCCCCACAGACGCAGGGAGTCGGAGGAGGGACTGCTAGCATCACTGCCGTGGCTCCTTAGGTCAAGCCAAGCATTTTAATTGGCTCTGAGTAGCTGGTTAATGCTGCTGGCTGGCACGGCATTGGGTGAGTGTCGTCACCTCCTGTGGCCACTTTGCACTTCATGTAACAAACGACTGTGGCAGGGAGCAGGAGATCAGTGTGTGGCCGCTGGGCCGCAACACGCATCAACTCGGTGGAGGTAATTTGCTAGCACACACACACACACACACACACACACACAGAGAAATTTGGACCTGTTTAAAAAAGCGTTCTTTTTTCAGTCTGTGTGTAATCAGTGTGCAGTTTTACATAAAAACGACAGCGAGACTCCGAAAATCAACAGCAAAAAGCATCTTATTTTTATAAATATTTATACAATCAGAAATTAAATATTTAGAGACAGCAATTCAGAAATCTACTCCAAATTAAGATATCAAAGAGCACCTGGTACTACTTTCAAAGAGGAATCAACAGCTAGTGATGCAACTAACTGAATTCTGCACACTTAATCCTCTGACCCTCCCAAAGGAGAGGCAAAACTAATAAAAATGGAAGTATTTACTATAAACTAAAACAGGTATGGAGAGAAAACCAAACTGTGAGATGTCGACAACCATAAAGTTTACTTTGAATTCTTTCCTGTAGTGGTTAAGGAGATAGTAGTTACTGATTTCTGACGGGTTGTTTCTCCATCAGAAGAAATGTCTGGACTCATGTGTGCAAACCTAGGAAGAATCTAATCTGTTAACCTCTGCAGGAGGGGGCTCGGAGGCTCTGTTAGTGTGTAGGACAAAATTAGCTGGTATGGTTAAAAAGCACAAATCCATGACGACCACTCTGTCAGTGTTACTTCCCCCAGTTTCAGGCCGACCAATAAGCATTGAAGCACCTTTAAAAGGCACTGGTGGGAGTGCAACAGCCTCCCCATGCTCCCCTCCTGCACTCCTGCTGGAGAGCTTCTTGGTAAGGTCTACAGACCCTGGTTTGTCCTAAAACAGCCTGAAACAGCATGCCCTAATGGACAGATATTTGAGTTTTCAAGTAGTAGACAGATAAATGATTGATAGCATAGAGCTCTGTTGAATCAAATGCAGTCCAATCAGCCTCACTCACAGGTCATGTGACACGTGGATATTTTATCCCCTACAAAACCAACAAACCACCAACCCGTTCTCCCTGTGAGGGGGGTTGGGGGTCTCTCTTTATCATTTCTTCACTCACAGTATACACCATGCTCACTTAATGCTTCTATTTCATGTTGACAAAGGCCTTCATCGCTCCCTCTCTGGACATATAAGTGGAACAAAGAGAGGGAGCATGCGGGCAGGCCTGTCAGTGTAGGTACGGATCGCCTTCCTTCCTTTCTGTTGTTTCTCAAACAGTCTTGATGGCGAGGTGTTGTCTAATTAATGACTGTGTGTGTGAGTGTATGTTTCCAGTTGACCTAAAAAACATACCATCACTCACCGTTGAGTGTCACTCCCATCATGTTTTAATGTGAGCGTTGTCAGGCTCAGACATGCTACTTTTGACTTTGCATCACTGTAGAAAAATACTCTGTCACTGGCCCTGAGCACGGAAACAGGTGTGTTTTAAACCTATCACTGCTGTTCAGATGGGACTGATATGTGTTTAGGCTGTGAGAAGCTGTCATATCAGCCGAGTTCGTACATGTTTTGTACTGGGTGGATTATTCTTGCATCATTTCATTCCTTCTCTTTACGAGCATCGTATACTTAATGAAAAGGTGAATCTGATTCTAAATTAGTGGCTAAATTAGCCGGTGCATAAGTGCTAACAGAAACAGGGCGTCAGTCCCATCTATGATCAGAGTTTCCAGCATTAACAAGCTTCCTACAAACACAGAGACATACATGGAAATAAAAAATAAAATGGCGCTGCTTTTTGTCTTAGTAACAGCAGTCCATCGACGGGTGTGCCAGCTCAGGCAGCTGTAGGTGGCAGATGTTGGTTCCAGTAACCAAACTGGACCTCTTTGGGCTTTTTGAGCATTTTGGGGTTTTTAACATTTCTTTCATGTGCATATATTTCCATGTTTTTGCTACAGACTGCACAGTGTGAGGTATGTTTTGTCTAAACTTTGTTAAACCAAGTAGGCAGGTAGAGGGACAAATTTAAGCACATAGAATCATTATTTTCTTCTGGTTTCCAGTTGGATATTGAGAATGATGTTATCCTACTGGTAATGATAGCAACTACAAAATGTCTGTGTCTGATGACCTATTTTTGGAAATACTACACTTCATTGCAGCAGCTGAGTTACTAATTATTCTAAAATTCTTGAGTTTAGCTGGTCTCTCATTGATAAAGGTTGCCATGTGTGGATAGTCTCGAGAGGACCGGCATGGAAGAGACAGCAGCCCCAGCACATGGTGGGAGCTCACAGGGCAAATATATTCCACACAAATATGTTTTGAAGGAGATGTGAGAGGAGGCTGATGACTGTACCGACTGAACAAACACACACAGACAATGTAATATATTAAAGCAGCCTCGACGTGACATATCGACAACATGCGCTGCATTGGCTACAGCTGCACTGCACCCAACTCTATAAATGAATTAAATATTAGAGCGCCTTGCTCTGCTGTGATGTAATAACAGCCCGGTTCACTTTGTGCATGCAGTGCGGACACTTCATGATTTACACTGGGTAGATCTTATTGAGTCAACAGCTCATAATGCTCCGTGTTTGTCTTTGCACCTCTTGTAAAATTGATTTCAGGGTCAGGGTAAGGAAAACGGCAAACACTGCTGTTTCACACGCGTGCTGCTGTGTCTGTGCTTTGAGAATTTGGGGTAAGGCAGTCACAGGATAATGTGCGCAGTTACAATTTTTCAAAATCAAAGTTGGTTCAGAATGAGACACGGCGAAGGCACAGAACAACAGTTCCAGTCTGACAGTACATTTTTTCTAGGCATTCAAAGACAACGTCACTGATCATAATCCAGAAAACACTGATGAGACATAACAGCCAGTGTTTGTTCTGCAAGTCTGAGGATCTCCAAGGTTCTGTTTCTGAGTGGAACAGTCCTGGGTGGATGAGGACTGGATCACCCTGAGTTGTCTCTGGATGTTGCACAGCTGTCTTGGTTGACTCTACGTCTTGTGGCGCCCCGGGGTGGTGCCACTGGTTTGGCAGACTGGTGTGACGCTCCCATCTTTAATGAAAATGGATGGATGAGTCCATCAAACACATTTGCTTTAAACAATTTAAACACACCAATCACAGGAAGTCTGTAAGTAGAGTTATTTACAGTAGACATGTTTAATGATTTTGAAACTTGAGGATTCAGTTCTTGTTTTATTTTGGATGTTTTCTTATTTGCACAGGCTCAAACATAGAAACTGATGAAGGCCGGGCTCACAAAGGTGTCCTGCCTGGTCTAGGTCAGGACTCTTTCTCTTCTGTCATGTGATAATGGAAGAAACCCAAAGTATGCTGAGTTCCTTTCACTGGAGCTAAACTCCTGAGAAACATCCTCACATCTCTCTCCATCAAACTTTACCTTTGGCACAAAGCAGTCAGACAACTGCAGTTGTCCCGGCAACCGCCAAACCCAGACTCATCCATCAGATTGCAGGCAGAGAAGATGAGAACATGTTTCCACTGCTGCTGAGTCCAGTGGCTTCATGCTTCACACCACTGCATTCAGTCCTTTGCATTATGCTTACGATGTAAAGCTCTGTATGAACTGCTCTCCAGCTAATCTGAGGGCCACATGAAGTTTGGACTCTGTGCATCATGTGTCTCTGCTCTGTGGTTCTACGTTGCCTACCCCTCAATTATTTGTTATAACACCACCAACAGGTGACTGTGGTATATTTACAAGTTCAAAGAATTCACCAAATTACCACGACACTGATGTCAGTGATGTCAGTGATGTCACTGATGTCACTGATGTCACTGATGTCAGTGATGAGTGCATGCAAATTTCTCGGCCACAACTGTAATTTAGTGGAAAACAGATGTTGGTGAAAAAAACAGGTTTGAGTCCATCTGAAAGTTAATCATCAAAATGAAAATAAAAAAATTCTTAAAAGGAGGAAAAAAGTGTAAAGGTCATCTGGGGACTACACGTCAACACTAATCAACGATCTGTGATGATGAGCACCGTGGGCTTTCTCTCAGTTTCCTTCTAGACTCTTAGCTGAACACTTCTTAAATGCTGTATCGCTGCTTTGACCCAAAAAGAAGAAGGTAATAAATCATGTGGCCACTTCATTCTTCAGTGATCTCAAAACCAATACGCTTCGGTTATCTTGGAAGTACAGTGGGCACATGTGTGCGTCACCTTTGTCTTTGTATATCATTTATGGAGTTTGTGGATACCGAGCTTATTCTATGACTTTTCCAAAAATCAAACTTTTAGTATTGGGTCAGATCTGTTTCTTAGTCACACAAGCTGTTTCAGTCT
This sequence comes from Oreochromis niloticus, assembly GCF_001858045.2. NCBI lineage: Eukaryota > Metazoa > Chordata > Actinopteri > Cichliformes > Cichlidae > Oreochromis > Oreochromis niloticus. Next base: position 1,398,477 of record NC_031983.2, read on the forward strand.
GTCTGTCTCTGTCTGTTTCCTTCTTTGTTGAAGGTCTCTGGATGAAAATGTTGGAGGGACGACTGATTTCCCCACAGAACAACTATTTCCTCCAGGCCGAGTTGCTGCCATCTGTAGCACAGATCCCTGAAGCTTTATGTCGTCTCCCTTCCAGTGACACTAAATATAACCACCAACTGTGCCACAACACAATCATTTGATTCTTTGACAAAAGACATTCAGATGAATGAAAACAATTCACAGAGTAAGACTAGATAGCCAGCACTAGCTGCAGTAACAGTTTCTATAGGCATCCTACTGAAAGTGTTGCTGGACCCTCGACCTGTGTAAAATCACACTCTTCTTCATCTTCCTCGTGCAGGCCATTCTATTTGTTGTTCTGCTCAGAGTGAACCTAATCATTATTTACATATCTGCCCATACATTATTCATTTAGGTAATATCTTGCAATGATTAAGAAAGCACTGAAAAATAAGCACTAATATGCTCCCCAGTTAGTATTTAACTGATTAACTCGCCTGCTCTAACTCTTCTAATTATCATCACGCTTAGTGTATCTGCTGCACAGTTAATGAACAGATACAATGACTGAACAGCAAAGTCACACTGTACTCTTCACCTTAATCTTTCTACAATTTATTTTAGATACTAAACAGTGATAAGGCATACATGGTCTCAGGACCAAACACTCACTTAAGCTCCTTTTATGAAGCATCCACCCATTTTCTTCCACTTATCCAATTCATCGTCATGGTAGTGGTGATGGAAAAGAGGCAGGGTACATCCTGATACGTGAAACTGTGAATGTGTGACAATGATTTTATAAACCCAGTTACACAAACTGGGACTGCTGATCTGGTCCAAGTCCCCTAAAAGTCCAACAGTGATCTAACAGGGAGGGAGATGAACGCATGAATTATACTTCTGTGGAAGATCTACGTCATAACTGGAACCTCCTACCTAACCCGATGTTCTTCTCCTGTTAAAGGTAACGACATGCTGGGTCAAAGCAACCACAAAGACTGAACGGCATGGAAGGCAGCAGGTTATAGATTAGAGTTTCCAGTTACTACATAAGTTGGGACAATCTAAACCAATCTAAACCCAAACACTTGTATCAGGGACAAAAACACACAGGACAATAACACTGGTGGGAAAACCATATGCTGTTTTACTGTGTGTCACAATGGAGGAAACCAACAAGGTCCTGACAGAAAGACGCCATGTTCAGATGTTTGAGTCTTCTTTGATAATTATGGTTGACCAATCAGCAAACAGCACTCGTCCAGCAATTTAGTGTTTTCTGTTTCCCTTCCTGGGTTCAGGCTTTCTTTCTATGATGTTAAATAGACAAAATTATTCTTGTAACATTTTGACTGGTAAAAATGATTTTGCCTTTTAGATAAATCTACAGAAGAATAATTGAAAGGCCGTATACCTGCACTGCACAGCTGTCCACATCAGCAGATGTTCTTACTTTGGCTGATTAGACATTGACGTGACATCTTTCTGTCAGTCTCCTGTTGGTTTTCTCGCACATGATAAGACAAGAAGAAAAGACACGTTCCCAGCCGAACTCCATGCTTGCTTAGAAACTTCTGATCATCCAGAGCCGCTGTGACTTAGAGGCCTTAAGCTCGTGTGAGCTGTAGTGCTGCTTTGAGTGGTTTCACAGTGAGATCTATTATACAGAACATTACACTTTTTAAAAACTCCTTTACAACCATCTGTCTGATAGCTGTAAAGAAAAAATGATGTAAAGAAATGATGTGTTGGGAACTAACAACAGTGACGATTAGTTCCACCTGGACGAGCTACTAATGAGAACTGGCTGATACAAAAATGTCATAAAAAACTGAGTGAGATGGCTTCATAAAGCATTACAGTGATACTGTTAATGTGACTCCAGGTGGCTTCTCCATAGGGATTAATGTTTAATTCAGAGGAATTTTAAAATTAATTTATAGTGTAACCTAAACTGTAGCTTACAGCTGCCCGATCCTTAGAATAACCCTGAAATATGTCTCTCTGTCGCAGCCTAATCACTCGGCTTTTGTTCCTACCACGCAGACACATTCCCGTCATGTGACTCCCCACAACACTAGCAATGTTTAGACTGCACACTTACGCAGAACTGGACTGCCCCCGAGTGTCCTCCTGCCCCCTGTAGAGGGCAGCACTGTGCCAAAACACCTTAGGCTCCACGTCTGGATCAGAGGGGGGCACGCAGTGAGGGAAACACCGAGGGAGGCAAGGGAGAGGCTGCAGCGACTAAAGTGGCATTTCCAGAGCGCATGAACAGATACCCCCCTCCTATACTTTACCTCCATCACCCTCTGTGCATCACCCGCTCCCTCCCAGCCCCAGGCCTCATAAAATTGGACTTATGGCTGTGTTGCCAGCATAAATAAGTCCCTTTGATAGTTAGCGGAAGAAGTTACGACCCTCCGGGGTATGGTGAGGGACAGTGGCAGGGCAGCGTCTCGGTGGCAGCTCGCCCGGCACCCCGTGGCTCCGATCCTCGTGCCGATTCAGGGCACGCTCTCTTCATTACCGGCGGCCACCGGGGACTTGTTTTTTCTGCAAGATTAATGAGTGCCGCGGAAATTCTCCTGCGCATCTTGATAATTAAGTCTTTGTTTATCAAAAAACAAGTTATATTAGGAGCAGGAAATTCGCAGTAATTATTCATAATCCTAACAATTCAAGTGTAGCTACCTCATTTGCCTGTGTAATGCTGCTTTTTAATTTCTCGCATAGATTTGCATATTAATTTTGCCCATTGGCTGCTGCTGGGGCTCTGACAGTTTTTATTTTTTTTATATACTTTTTCTTCTTCCCCCTCCCTTCTCCCTGCTTGGTGTGAGTTTTTTTTTTTTTGGGGGGGGGGGGGTGCGCTCAGTTGGGTGGCATTATGGACTGGGTGTAATGGTAAATTATGAATTTTCCTAATTTGATGCATAATGAAGTAACCCTTTCTTATCCACTTCCTCTGTGTCATTGATCCTTCCTTTATGGTACCGCCCCCACGCTCCCCCCCTCCACTACATCACCTTCATCCATGTGGTCATTAGGGACAGAGAAAGCACCTTTCACTGGTGTCAAAGACTGTCTGGGAGGCGATGAGAGGAGATCGGCCAACATGGCATCTTGTCAGAGCCCTTTGCTCTGACTCTCTGTGCCCTGGCACCCCCCCTACCATCCCTCTTCTCTCGTTAATTCTCATCTCGCTCAAATTTTTCCTGATACTTGTCTCTTATTTCAAAGCCCTTCCCCATCACCGTTTATTCTTCTCTTTAGTAATCTTTTCATTCGTTGTTGAACCTTTGCTCTCCTTTATCTTCTGATGCCCTTCATATCTGCTTGGAGTAATCTGAGCATGTGTAGCCTTCTCTGTCATTAGTCTGTGTTTATGGCATGTTTGTATGTCTGAGGACGGCTCCTCGTGTCCTTGATGAAAACATCTTTGTGGCACACGTATGAAATGGTGGGAGTGCATTTGTTAAGCACTAAGCGTTACACAACACTAACTGCTGCTGTCACATGGAAATGAATATTGATGATCTCAGGCCCCGTGATGCATTCTGGTTGTCATGCAGGCGCCATACCATTAAACTATCTACATTCTCATACACAATCACATCATCTGGCAGCAAACCACGTATATTAAAATCTGGAGTAAACTTTAACCTGATCAATTCAATTCAATTCAATTTTATTTATATAGCGCCAAATCACAACAAAAGTCGCCTCAAGGCGCTTCATAGGTACAGAGAAAAACCCAACAATCATATGACCCCTATGAGCAAGCACTTTGGCGACAGTGGGAAGGAAAAACTCCCTTTTAACAGGAAGAAACCTCCGACAGAACCAGACTCAGGGAGGGGCGGGGCCATCTGCTGCGACCGGTTGGGGTGAGAGAAGGAAGACAGGATAAAGACATGCTGTGGAAGAGAGAGAGAGATTAATAACAGATATGATTCGATGCAGAGAGGTCTGTTAACACATAGTGAGTGAGAAAGGTGACTGGAAAGGAAAAACTCAATGCATCATGGGAATCCCCGGCAGCCTACGTCTATTGCAGCATAACTAAGGGAGGATTCAGGGTCACCTGGTCCAGCCCTAACTATATGCTTTAGCAAAAAGGAAAGTTTGAAGCCTAATCTTGAAAGTAGAGATAGTGTCTGTCTCCTGAATCCAAACTGGAAGCTGGTTCCACAGAAGAGGGGCCTGAAAACTGAAGGCTCTGCCTCCCATTCTACTTTTAAATACTCTAGGAACAACAAGTAGGCCTGCAGAGCGAGAGCGAAGTGCTCTAATAGGGTGATATGGTACTACAAGGTCATTAAGATAAGATGGGGCCTGATTATTTAAGACCTTGTATGTGAGGAGCAGGATTTTGAATTCTGGATTTAACAGGAAGCCAATGAAGGGAAGCCAAAACAGGAGAAATCTGCTCTCTCTTTCTAGTCCCTGTCAGGACTCTTGCTGCAGCATTTTGGATTAACTGAAGGCTTTTCAGTGAGTTTTTAGGACATCCTGATAATAATGAATTACAGTAGTACAGTAGTCCCCTTGATCAGCTGACAAATACACTATGAATTAATGCCACTATGTGATTAAGTCATCGAGATGAGACAAAGAAACCTGCTGAATTCTTAGAAAATGGTTAATTCAACAGAAATGTGCCATGACAAGTCTTCACACACAAAAACATCACATTACATATAACCAGTGTTGGGACTAACGCGTTATTAAGTAACGCGTTACAGTAACTACGTTATTATTGTGGTAACGAGCACGGTAACTAGTTATTATGCCAAAACCAGGAACGCGTTACTCGTTACTGGGATTTAGATAGGCTCGTTACTCGTTACTTCGTGTGGTGCTATCGCGGAGCTTCCACAGATTCAATAACATTAGCAAGTGGTGGAAGTCAGCAGGTGGATGAAGGAAAAGGGAGGCAAGAGGAGAGACCCGAAGCGGCCGCCGGTCCGCGTGTCAGGTGAACTGAACTTCAGGTAAGAAGTTATGACCTGCAGTCTATCTGGGTCAGATATAAACCAAGTTTAGGTGGAGTTTATTTTCGTTATGCTGACATTTTCGTACTGCGTGCTAGCTAGCATGACGGAGTTTCTATACAGCTGGGTGGGTGCTATGTTACTGATGTTGAACTTTATTTTGTTCATACGATTAATTATTAGAGTTGCCAACCGTCCCGTAAAAAACAGAATCGTCTGGTATTCAGAGAAAATATTACGTGTTTCGTACTGAGGTGAAAAGGAACACAGTTTGTCCCGGACTTCAGCTACAATGAAAAAGACACAAAGCTGAAGCTGCACAGCTGCCTCTTCTTCTCTCATTCTCTCCTCTCCTGTTTCTACTTCAATCATGAAACTGATCAATGATCAGCTGATCGGCTTTTCTCTCTTGTTTATTTATCGCCCACTTTGCGCCAGAAAGAGGAAACCAGCGGATGTCGCGTTAAACAACAGCAGCACGTTTAAGCTTGATCAGCTGTTGTTAGAATTTATTTAATATTAATTTCTAGTATCAGCTGATGTTTGCTGGAGCCACAGCTGTAAAGCTGCTGGTCATGATATCGGTTTGGTTATCTGGTGAGAGGGAAACATGCAGATGAAACCAGGAGATGTCCTTACTGAATCATCAGAGCTGAACAGGTGATGGAGAAACAGGTTTACCTTTTAGGTGACATGAATGAGTTGAAGTTATGAACTGTTTCTGAGAGACAAATAACACCAGGATCCTTTTCTATGTAGCTGACAGCTGGTAACTGTGCAGGGGCGGGTCTAGCAGGGGGCCAGGTAGGGCATTAACAGGGAAAGGGGGGGACAAGGAAATACTTTTCTTTATTATTCTCATTTAAAATGTCTCGCTTTTAAAAAAATAATTATCTGAGTCTTACAACAAACAATTGATAGATTGATACATATATACCATCAGAACAGTGTACATCACTGTCACAACAGTGTTTGTTTTCATTCAAAGGCTTTATGATTTTTCCTATAATGGTGGGCCGGTCTCTAGTCAAAATGCCCGGGACGATTTTTTTTGTCCCAGTCCAGCTCTGTATGCAGCTCATCTGCAGTCTGGTGTTACCTACATCTTCCTATTCAGAAGGCAGAATTTCCAAGTTCTGAGTACAATCAAAAGCACCACGTCTGCAGTTTTTGTGTTGGATGTAAAAAGCAGGCTAGAATCATGGCGGCGGTCAACGACGGTCCAGGCGTGGGATTTCTCTCATGGAAATGTGCACATTATTTTTTCCTTTCTGTTGATAGGTGGCACAGTGCACTTGTGGCAAGTAAGCAAGCTAGAAGACTGGCAGTGTGGCTGGGTATCCAGTTACGGAAGCAACACATTAACAAGAGAATTCTGAGTAAAACCAAAGTTACTTTCCCTAGTAACTAGTTACTTTGAAAGTAACGAGTAACTTGAAGTAACTGAGTTACTTTTTTAGAGAAGTAACTAGTAATGTAACTAAGTTACTAATTTAAAGTAACTTACCCAACACTGCATATAACACGTGTTATTAAACTGTTCTTCTAAATATATTACAGCTGTAACTTTTGTTTAACTAAGTTCAATCTTTGTAGTAATTCGTCATTTCAAAATCTCCCGAAGTCCCCAAAAATGAGATGAATGTATTGTAGCACTAAGATACATGCTAAAGCTAACAAGCTGCCTACATAAACTGATTAAAAAAGACACACATATCTGCTAATTAGTGAAACGTTACAGAAAGACATCTGGCTACACATGCACCAAAACTAAAGTACAAACTTCCTGGTCAATCTGCAGCACACAACAAGCCTCATTATTTGTTTGAAAGGCCACAAAGGGAAGTAGGCTGGAGTGAACCACACAAATGACAATCAGTAGACCATGCTTCATTTCCCGCTTGAGAGCTTTGTTATTGCACTTGGTTTTGTTTTGTTTCACTCACTGAGTAGTTTCATTTTCTCTCACTGTTTACTTATAACCACCAAAAATAAACTGCTCAAAAGAATTATGGGGAACACTAAAATCAAAGCTTGATGAATTAAACATTTAGTTTAAAATCTTTACTGGCATGTCTTGTTTAATTTATTGAGAATAAAATCACAGCAACAGTTAATGGAAACCAAAATCATCATGTTTTAATGCTAGATTTAAAATAACAAACAAAGGTTAAATCTGTTGTTCACATTTTCCCTTAAAGTTTGAGCAGTGTACTGGGTTATAATTATAAAAGGATGGTTTTGATGAACATATTTCTATTCACATCATTCATCTTGTGTGGTGAAAAACAAGACCAGAGAGCGAGGAGCTGATCAAATTAACTACAGAGAGATTCTGACCAACTATCAACACGCCGGGATAAACGGTTGCATCAGGAAGGCCAAGTGTTGGGAAATCTTCACCAAATCAAACATCAGGAATGAGATTTTCAAACTGCACCGGTCTAGGCCTGGGTTAACCATGATAATGTTGGCCAACAGAGTGCTGGTGGAAACTGTGCTACAGGAAAGGGGGAAGGCATGTTAGGAGGCATCGAGAGAGAAGGAAATGCAGGAGTGAGGAGGTGACAGCGGCACTTTAAATGCTGGGACTGTGACTGGTAACAGAACAGAGATGGCTAACATGATGGAGACAAGGCAAGTAGATCTACTGTGTGCGCAGGAGACCAGAAGCAGATAGATTTAAATGTTCTATCATGTTTTTTTTTTTTTGGGGGGGGGGTTGTTTATTTGTCAGATTGACATTTTTCAGCTCATCAATGACTTTAAGAATTCATCAGAAAGCCAAGTAAATACTAAATGGAGTCTTAAAATAATGATGTCATTTAAAGAAAAAGAAACAAAGCCTACCCAGACCTACAGTAGATCCTGAAGCAAAGGAATGTAGGCGAAGGAAACATAATTATGTTCATGAGTGAAAATGCAGAAGCACTGATGGTAGTGACATTTGACAAAAGAAGGGATGTGGTGTTTCTCCTTCAAGAAGGAACACGGGGTGTGGAGAAAGGTGCACTGTGTGCCTTCTTTTGCAGAAGGCAGAGCATGAAAGAGATTGGAGACTTCAACATGAGGTCATGGAAGCCTGTAGGTAAGCAGCATGAGACAGTAATCTGCAGAATGACTCTGGAAATCAAGAACAGGGAGTGATTGAAGGTGGAGGCAAGGATTAAATGGTGGACCCTTTTGCAAAGGGTTCAGGAAGGAGTTGAGACGAGTTCTAGGTGTTAGGGAAAAGTTAACAAGTTACCTGGTTCCAAGCGATCCAAGCAGGTACTGAAATGTGACGTTGTCAGACTGATTGGCTGGTCAGTACTCGATGAGTCGTGAGAGCGTCTCGTTCATGAAAATCAAAACTTCCATTTTTAAAAACTCGGCAACAAAGGAAATGGCTACAAAAACCAACGCCGTGGTCCTCGAGTCTGACGAAAAGCCAGAGACCGAGGGCCGGTATATCACCACCTTGACGTCGTCTACTAATGACGTCACGGGACGCTCTGCTGTGACACGCACGTTAGGTGGCACTCATTGTAATGGAAAACTAGTCGATGCGAGCTGAGTCGTGGTGAGTTGATCCGTGCAGGTACTAATGGAAAAGAGGCTTCAAAGGGGCTGTTGATGGTGAACAGTATGTGTGGCTGAACACACAGGAAGGAGAAAAAGACTTGTAGAGAGAGACTGAGCTAGAAAGGATTTGCTAAACGACATGATGGAAATGTAACAAGTGAGAGACAGATGGGTTCAAATTGGGGGTGGGATTACATCAGGATTGGCTGTGAACCCTTTGTTATATATGATATATATGTGATTATGATATTGTGATCTGTAGTGAGAGCAGGTGGGAGAGAGCCTGGAGAGGTGGGTGTATGCCCTGGAAAGAAGACAGCAAGAGTAAAGGGGAAGGTTACAAGATGAGAGCTACTAAAGTGTATCGTTTGGACTAACAAAAACATAGAGAACAGCTGGATGAATGGAAGAAAGACCACAGAGGAGGTTGAAGGATGTAGTGAAGGACATGCAGAAGGCCAAAGGAGGATGCTAAGGCGAGACGGAGGTCAGCCACCGCTTAAGGGAGCAGACAGAAGATGTTTCAGCAGACAGTGAAGAAATGACAATAACAGACAGCATCTACTGTTTAGGACGACTCAGATTCTTAGCTACTAAGGCAGATTTATTGGCCAATCAGAGGCAATGTTTATCTTTTTTTTTTAAAGTGCCAGCAAACCAGAACAGCTTATTTACAGCTACATGTGTTTGTTCTTTCTATATATGTGACTAAATGAATAAATGACTAAGACTGTTAAAAGTTTCTTCCTCGAATATTAAATGTTTCATTACAAATAAATACAATACTAACTTCTGAAGCTCTAAACACTAACGTATATAGTGGCAGTCAGGGAAAAGAAAGCTAATAGACATTAGCACTTTCTTTTAAATAGAGACGTTTTTTGATTGTTTCTTTTATTTGTTCTCACTGCAGATAGCAGTTTCCATTTAAAGTGCAGACCTGCTCTCAGCTGAGCACATGACAGCCTTCTATCTTCTGTGGCAGTGCCAACATGCTCTGTGGTTTCAAGGCCCACGTAAATGTCAGAGCTTAAACTGAAGCATATTGTTGGATCAGATGCACTGGAGTAGAACCACTGCCTTTCTGCTGCATACACACAGACATACTGTCTCCTCTATTAGGCAAACTGCTGTTGATGCACACAATGTCTCTGACCCCTGATCTTGGTGAGTACCGGCCGTATTCTTGGATTAGATGCTATGGCTCGTGCATATTCCCCATCTATTTGCAGACAACCAAAGTTCAGCCACTGCAAACAATTTATTCATGGCGCTGTCCATCCCAGCCAACACCACTAATGTGCAAACCTCTGAATATGGAGCAGAGAGGGGAGAACAGCGATACAGTGACACAGTGAGAATGACTCATTAAGGAAAAAGACGGGAAAGTGGTGAGGAGTCATTGGACACGTTGGTGACTTGGTAACTGGTAATGTGTTATCGGCTAGCAGGGGCACGACCCTTGCAATAGCAAGGTGTCAAAGCATCCTGCTGTCACCACACAGGGCTGGCTCCAAATCTGGGTGACACCATGGGGGCTGGGTAGCAGGGCGTTTAGGTCAAACCAGATGACACCCCATAGTCAAAAGAGGTGACATCTGAATCAAACCTAACACCAGCAGGGGAAAATATACTGTGGTTCCTGCAATTTACAGCAATTTACCTCCTAAAGACCTTTGGCAGACTCAGCAATGAGAGACCCTGATGTGAGCAGTATATGTACGTGTAAGTACCACATAGCATTTGGACTACATCACTGCATGGGTGCAAGAACACTTGTGATTTTTAACAGGTGTTTATTCTACAAAATAGATGGAGAAGCCATGTTTTCTGGACCTGAGCCTATCTAAGATGAAGCTGCCCTTCAGGCTAAAGAGGCTGCTTTTTGTTTAAGTTCACAGATGTGCCTTCATGCAGATGACAGGAGTGGCTTGCATGTCTCTGAAAGCACCACTGATCCTGAACGTATGTGCAGATTTGGTTTATTTATCAAGAGAGGCCTCACACTGCAGCTGTACCAACAATAACTGATCTCATAGCTAGTTGTTAAAATAATGACAGCATAGAGTAAAACATGCTGCTGATATTACATTTAAAGGCAACATCTTCTTCTTTTTTAAAAATCTTGGTTTCAGCATTTGATACATTTGCTTGTATATAAGCTTAAATGATTGATTTGTTCACCACAGACTGGTTTTATTGAAATTAATTATTATTATTACACAGCATCTCGACTGGCTGGTATAAGCATGTGTATGATGCAGAATCTGAACCAATAAAGCATACACATAACTTACAACAAGCATGTTGCTGAAACCCCTGCTGAAGCCAGCTAAAGTCACATTAGGAGTTTCCTCCTGAAAGCAGAAACAGTTGTACTGCACACGGAGTCAGCATGCGTCGAAACCACAGAAAATAAATCGACACGTTTTAATCAGAGTTTAGATTCCTCACAGTTTCTGATTAAAACACGTCAGTGGCTTCAAATCTCAACAGAACCTGACTTTGGACCCATGTGCATCAAACAGGTCCTTTGTATGAGTCTGCTATGGAGCTGTGACATTGCAACAAGCCTCGCCGTCTCCCCTCCATGCTACTCCAGGACAAATTGCACCTACAGCTTTGGTACTTCAGCAGGCCTGTCTGGCTGCTACCACCGGGGCGAGAGGCTGTCGAGTGATGACGGAGAGCAAGAAGTAGAGAAGCCACACAAAGAGAGTGAGGTGGAGGTTTGAAGGGGGCGTGGGTGGCGGCGGGGCTGTTGAAGTTGAAGCCTGTTCTTTTGTGGCGCCCTGCCTTCTGATCATTTACATCAAGTTGACATTCGGAGAGTTTACTCTGGGGTCTGTAATTGTATTCTTTCGCCAGTTCTGCATTGCCAACCATGAAAATGGAATCTTATCAACCCTGACCAATTTTTAATGTACAAAATGAATTGGCAGGGGTTCAAAAAAGGGGGAGCTACAATTCAAATCAGGTGAATGATACACAGCCATTTGTTGCCCCCACCCCCACCTTAAACACACACACACACACACACACACATACACACACACACACACACAGACACAGACACACAAAGACACACACACACACAGACACAGACACACAAAGACACACACACACACATACACACACACACAAAGACACACACACACGCACACACACACACACAGACACAGACACACAAAGACACACACACACGCACGCACACACACACACACACGCACACACACACACACACACAAAGACACACACACACGCACGCACACACACTCACATAACCTCTCGCCACCTTATCACCCTTTGCTTTCAGCTGGATTTATTTCTCTTTCAAAGGCAGGGCAAGCTTAGCAGGGACAACTCAAGCTAAAAGTACATGTGTGGGATTCTGCCTGTGTACTCACGCATACTTGTATGTATCTGGATATACATACTGCACTAATACTGTATGTGAGCATGTTTTTCTGTGTGCTTTGGGTGGTGGATGAGGAAACGCATGGAGGATTTGTTTCAGAAAACAGTACCAGGGGTTAACGTGCCACATGTTTACGGGCACGTTAAGGGCGAGTGCACTGATTGGACTGATGAACCTAAAGAAAGAAAGTTCCACTCCTCCTATAGCTTTACATTTTGTGACAAACAAACATTTTTTTCTTTGGCCTTTTTTTTTTTTAAGAAAAGCTTTTTTCCAAACCCAGTTAGCTATCTCAAATTTAAGCTGCTCACTTACAGCTGCTGTGCATCTACAAGCCACTTTGGAACCCGCCTCCACCCTACATCACTGATAAGAAGATGAGGGGCTGCGTGATGAGGCTAATATAGGCTTACTATAAATATAATACATTTTAATGCACAAGCAAATATAATTTTGGACTATATTGGTTCTGAGTGAAATTATTTTAATTTGAATTCTTTTCATATATTTTTCAGACACAAAATAATAAAACACACATAGATATGTCTGAAACCTTGTGATCCAAGCTTCCCTCTTTTTTTATTCTTTTTATGATCTTTGATAGTAGGTTCATGTTTGATAAATATTCAATTAATCTATAAATGTATTGTAAAAATAAAACTTCAAATTAAAGTAACGTTAGTCTGCTAAGGATTTGGATCACAGACTGCATTCACTGTGTCTCACTAGTGTCCTGAAGAAGGAAAGCATAGGAAACAAATTGCATTTTTTATCAAAGTCCTGCGTAGACTTTACTACTACTTTGATACATATGTGTATATATATATATATATATATATACATATGTATATATATATATATATATATACATATGTATATATATATAGACATATATGTATATATATATATATGTATGTATTTGATTATTTGATTTGGGTTGGGGGAACAAAGAGGGGGTGAGACTGGCATAATATTTTAATCAAATTGTCATGAATGAGTAGATACAATTAGGGAGGCTGTCAGTCACCGAGGCAGGGATCCTGTTGCTCGTCTATCACAGAGCGGATGGGGAGTGGAATGAGTGGAGGATGTCTACTCAAAGTGAGTACAAAGGCAGTGCATGAGTACCAGTCCAGTTACCATTTGGCCTTGTTTGGGAACAGGAGACAGACTAAAAGGGAACCTCATCAGCTGACTGTCTGAAAACGGCTGTCAGATTATCAATAAGAAGTCAAAGCCAGTAAAGTAGTGTGGAGCTTTATCAGAGTGTGTGTGAGATCGGGCTGATAACACACATAACAGTACAAACAGGAACAGGAAGTGCAGACAAAGACAGGATGGGAGTCTAATGATGTAAAAGAGAGACAAGTGTACAGTGAAGAGGCAAGAGACAAAAGCACAGAACAAACAGCAATCCACCATGTACCCCCCACTCCTTATTTCCCTTTCTTCCACTCCACTTGTTTGCATGAGCACTCTTAAGCCTAAACAAGTGTGAAAACTGTTGCTTATTAGCCCAGTTTGGGCCTGACTTTCCACACGTGCATAAAGACTGTCTCTGTTATCTGTGATCTGGAAGCACTGGGCCGTCTGCTCATGGTGAGATAATCAATTTATGATGTACATACAGAGGGCCAGGGTTGGTTTCCCTTAATTGGGCCATTACTTGAGCGAGAAGCATTGACTAACGACAAAGGGCTATGTTATTATTAGCTAGACACTGCATTATTTTTCCCTCCAGTGATTTCGTTGGCTGGTTTTCCACCACCCAGTTAGGAAAGGCCAACAAATCCATTCTAGTTCTGAGTTGAGCTGGTATCCAGTCATTCTTTTTTCATGGGAGAAGCATCAGATGTGCTAAGGATATAGCTTTGCAGATTAAAGCATCCTCTATCTGTGGATTACATATGTACACAAACAGGCCTGTCCTCGTTCACGCCCCGCCCTCACATCACACTGCAGTTGTGATTTATCAGATTAATTTGTCTGAGTCAGTTCTTCACGCCATGAGACACGCTAAGGAGCAAATTGACATGTTACCAGACACACTAAGGATAGGTATCTCCATGAATGTCTGGTAAAACTAATTAGACAGTGGATGTCAGATGGAGTGACTGATGTCAGATGTGATGACACGCATGACAGAAGAAATGAGCTCAAGCCAAATCAAACGTAAAGAGCAATGAAACAGTAAGGCAGACACCTCGTTCCCTCTTTCCCGATCCATGTAGTTCCCAGTCAGTTTGTGAAATATGATGGAGGGCTCATGATGCTCTGTGCTGACTCCTACAGCAGGTTGGTCCTTGTATGAAGTGTGGTAGGATGGTCACTTGGTGATCAGTCCTAGTTTACTCAAGTACTTGTTTATTATTACCTGATCACACTGTAAGAGTGCAAACCTCAGTGTGTGTTTGCTGAATTTAAATGTGTGTTTAATAGTTAAGAGTTTCAGTCAGTTTTATAACCTCTGTGTTACAAACAGCCTCCTTACATGAGTCTATGCCAGCATAGGAGGGTCTGCTGAACAGCTGACTCTTGGCTTCATGACAAACAATGTGGCTTCATCCTGGCCCTGAATATTGCACCAATATTGTTTATATTTGAAGATGTGTGGCTGTGTCCTGTGGGGGTTGTATTGGGGGTACAGTGACCTGTAGTTACAGGTCATTCCTGCACAAATAGTCAGAGAGGTCGGTCTATAATGGTGGTAATTAGTGGGATTCATTCAGCAGGCAGATCAGGAGCACTGAGTGTGAATGGTGAGCAAAAAGCCCATCAAAGACCTGAAAGGTTTGCTGTAAGTTTGTTCTTGGACCATTACATGTCAGTTCCAGTTCCAGTGCTGCAAACATTTCTTAGAGAGAGAAAGTGAGGATGGTCACCACAAGTGGTCTGTAATCCATCCATTCTCTCCTCTTATCCTATCAGGTGAGGCTGGAACCTATTTAAGTCACCTTAGAGGCAGAGGCAGACCCTGGAGAGGCCGCCAAATCTGACACAGGGCGGACACAGAGAGACAGAAAATCCTTCACACCTGTGGGCAGTTAATCTCACCCCACTAACTGCATGTCTTTGGACTGTGGGAGGAAGGCGGAGTATTCGGAGAGAACCCAAGCAAACATGGGGAGAACATGCAAACTCCAAACTCTGTAATTGTACCATAAAAGCAAGATCCTGCAGCCACTGGTTTTCCCTTTTGCTTCATGAACTGCCCAAACTCTTCTAATAGGTCAGTGAAATGCTGCAAGAAGGCTCAGGGTTGTTACATTCAGTCTCCTAAAAGTCAGGACTTTGAGAAGACTGAATGTAACATGATAGCTTCCATGATGTTTGCTGGTGTGTTTGGGGGACGATATTATTATTGTTTGAATTCTTTCTTTATCCTTACTTCTCAGAGCTCTCTGTTAATTATAAGTTGGAGCTTTTCCTGACTTGTTGTGTTCCCTGCTTTGAACTGTTTCCTGACTGGTTGAATTTTTCTGGACTTACCAAAGTTTAGTATCAATTTTAAATGTCATGCCGGATTTTTGTGACCAGACTAGAACAAAAGAAAGGCTTTAGGCTTTTTTTCAGTGACCAGTCAACACACGGTGTGACATGAAATGGACAGAAACTCTACCAAACATTGAATCCAACATAAATATACTCAGTATAATGTTGTGTGACACATGGAGGAGCTCACTTTAGCATTCCAACACTGTCGAATCACAAAGTTGTCCTCACACACGCTGGTTTGTTACATTATGCGCACTGTTATCAATAATCATACTAAATGTGTCTTTGTTAATGTGTTGTGCCCGAGGCCGGAGCCACTGGGGTGGAGGGCAGCCTGGCTGAGAGCCCCGTTCATGCCACTGTGATTTCTAGTCATTTGTCTACATCATGGGCCCGTGCATCAGGCTGAGATTGAGCTCCAGCCAAGCTCTACCACTTAATCAGCAGGTTAATGCCAGCCTCTAAGGGAGGAGGGGGAGGGAGGTGTTAGCCATATTGGGATTCCAGCCCATTTACAACGCGTGCATAGAAAATTACCTAGTGCCCACGAGTCGCATAATAGGAGAGCGGGGGGAGGTGACGACGGAGGGAGCGAGAGACGCTATTATGTCCAGAAGAATTATGCTGCTCTTACCTTTCCCTGTCCTGCTCGGTGCTCTCCTTTCTCAGCGCCGCTCAGACCTACCTGTCCTCCTCCATTCCAGCTCCAGCCCCTTATCTGTGTGTCTTGTCATTTTAATTCTTCCCCCCGTCCCTGTTATTTTTTTCCTTTATCCTGTTCTTCTCTGTCTGCCACCTCTATTCTGGGGAACATGGCATCCCAGGGCCCCAGTGAAATATAACTGCCTGTTTGCGTGTGTGTATGTGTGCGAACACTCCTGCACACATCGTGCTCTGGCAGTATGGTCTCACTCAATCAGATTTGCATAAGTAACCTCTCAGCAGGCCTGCTCCACTGGCCAGGTGCGTTGCTCTATTTGCATATAGAACTGTGAGGCTCCCCAGAGTCACTTTAGACTCCAGTGACTGCTGAGTGAGCCCACATGAAATCTGAATTAAAAACCCTCCTCCTGCCCGTCTGACACCCTCCTCCATCCCTGCCCATCTACATACTTTACTTCTCTTCCCTTCCATCTCCTCCTCCTCCTCACATATCAGCGTATCTACCTGGAAGGCTACCCCCAGCTCTACTATAGTGTTAAATTTGCCCCCCAAACACTTCTCAGACTGCTTACCCCACCGCACAGTTCACTCGAGCACCTACTGAGCTCGCCGGCTACTCATCAGTCATCAGTTTGCTGCCTTTTAACCTTATTTCTTTCAGATTGTGCCACTTAAATTAAAATGTGTAAAGTCAGGATAGATCCTTCACTTTATATGACATTTGTCCATGTTTTCAACTAATTTTTCCAAAGGACAAAAAGGGCCGAGGAAAAAAGCAGAAGGTTCAGTGTTGGCAGTGCATCAGCTTGGCTTCTCTTCTGATTGCATCGTCAGATGAAAGCATTTGTTGCAACTGATCCAAGCATGACGCTTGAGATTTTCTGTGCCAGTCTACACCTTGCATCTTGCAGCCAATAGTTTTGCTATACGTAGTTCAGCTCCAGCTCTCAGAAGGGCCATTTTGGTTCCAAGTGCTGCAGTCTGTTAGCATTAGCTACCTGTTCCCCCATCGTGCTGGGGAGGACTGATTTTAATTTTCATATATCATTGTTGTAATGCGTCCTCAAGCTTTCTGTCTGCTTTCTTTAAGATTCTGTGCCAATATTATTTGAAGGAAACTCGTGGCTTAGACAGTAATTGGGTAAAATATACATAATATGCAAATTTAATTATGTGAATAAGCAGATAGCTATACCCCGTTCCTAGCTTTATTTTGCATGAACACAACATATCTTTTGAGTATAGAGTATAGAGCACTTATGATACCCTGACAACACGCTCGCTGTCACAGAGACGGCAGAGCAATGGAGGGGTTTTATTCCGACATCTTTATGGTGTAACAAATGTGCAGGACTCACAGGCTTTCTCGTAAAACACTGGGCTAAAACTAAAATCTAAATTGTTTACTTCCTTTGTTTGTTTAACCTCCTAAGACCTGAACTCTTTCATGGCATGCATTTTTAATTTTTCTTTGCTATTTGGGCTGATTGGGACCTGATGAATGTAAAAATAAAAAAGACCAGATTTTTTTTTTACCTGATTTTTGTTTCTGAGAAAAATGAGATCCACCTATGAGGACATTTGTTTTAAATTTAAATAGAGCAGTGGCAGTATAATGTCCTCGTAAGTGGATATCAGGCCATTGTAGAGCAAAATTTAGTATTTTGGTCTAGACAACCCAAAATGTGATGTGCACATATGTGGACGCCAGGTCCTCGGAGGTTAATTATAAATCCCCAACTCCATCATAAAAACAAACAAATAAAACATTCTTGCCCTTCTTTAAAATTCAGTGCCCGGGTGCCCTGGGTTAGGGTTAGGGTTGTGTCGCTTAATTCACAACACAAGTCACTTTATACTGTAAGATAAAAACCCTACAACATTAGAAAGAGACCTGAACAATCAATCAGTGCCTCCCATTGTACTGTTGAAAAACTGCGAGCCAGAAGTAAGCCTGCAGGCTGAGAACAAAGTGCTTTCTTTGTGACAAGACCTGATTATTTAAGGTTTTGTATCCGAGCAGAAGGATTTCAGTTCTGCATTTAACAGTGAGAGGGAGCTCATATGGCCTCTCTTTGTCGAACTAGTGAGTGCTCTTGCTGGGACCTGATGATATACTCCAATCAGGCATAACATTATGACCACTGACAGGTGAAATGAATAACTCTTATCTTGTCACCATAGCACCTGTAAGTGGGTGGGCCATATTAGGAAGCAAGTGGACATTTGGTCAAAGCTGATTAGAGTAGGAAGCAGTTGATCTGAAGTTATGGTAGCTGGACGACTGGGTCATCTAGTGGGGTGTTCCAGGTCTGCAGTGGTCAGTTTCTATCAGAGGTGGTCAGTCACTGACAGGGTCATGGCAGCCAAGGCTCACTGTATGTGGGGAACAAAGTCTGGCCTGTGTTTTCTGAACCAACAGGCGAGCTACAGGAGCTCAAATAGCTGAAAAAGTTCATGAACAGAGCAAGAAGGTGGCCTGGTCTGATGAGACATGCTTTCTTTTCTATCACGTGGATGGCTGACTGTGTGCCAAGGATGCACTACGCAAAAGAAGGCAAGCTGGGAAAACGTGGGCCCTGCCATCCATGTGAATGTTACTTTGTACACAGCAAAATCTCCAGTGTTAAATTAACACTACAGAGTGTTTATATGTGTCCACACTGTTGAGTGTTAAATATAACACTGTTGAGTGTTAAATGAACACTTTTGACAGTGTTGTATTTTTAAAAGTAACCTAGTCAGTTTTCAAGATTTACAATGACTAACACAGAGCAGTGCTGATTTTCTAACGCTGGAATATTTCTAACATTTTGAGTTATTTTCCAGTGTTCAGAAAATCAGCACTGCTCAGTTTTATTCATTGTAAATCTTGAAAACTGACTAGGTTACTTTTAAAAATACAACACTGTCAAAAGTGTTCATTTAACACTCAACAGTGTGGACACATATAAACACTCTGTAGTGTTAATTTAACACTGGAGATTTTGCTGTGTACCACTTACCCAAGCATTGTTGCAGACTGTGTATACTCATGGAAACAGCACTGGCTCTTTTAGCGGATTATGTGGCCTACCACCAATCAAAAATGATTCGGGATGATTTAAGGAGCACAACAGTGAGTCTGAGTGTCGACTTGGCCTCCAGATCCCTCAGATCTTAATGGAACTGAGCATCTGTGGGATATGCTGAACAAACAAGTGTCATACATGGAGGCCCTGGCTGGAAACTTACAGGACCTAAAGCATCTGTCTGCATATCTTGGTACCTGACACCCCTCCTCGACAGGTCGGGGCTGTTTGGGCAGCAAAAAGGGAACCAACACAATATAAGGCAGATGGTCATAAAGTTAACCGTGATCTGAGTATTTGTGCATGCAGCCTGATGAAAAATAACTTCATGATTCCTCACAGTGTTACTGGAGACCAAGATAAAGAAATCTAACCTCAGTAATCTCAATTATGACTCCAGTAATTAGTAATCTCAGTAATGCAAATGGTGAAATGTCTATGTATGATGCATTTGCTGACAGAAAGCCTAAACTGGCTCTATGAAGGTCATTTTAGTTCAGTAACCGCTGAGATTATAAAATCTTAACAAAACACTTGAGACAACCTTGCAGTTTAGTCTCTACTGCTTTCTTCAATTTAAATGGCAAGAGGAAGATATTGAAATGTATGCCCCGCTCTTTTCACACACTGTGACAGCATCACAGAAATTGGCTGACTGGATTTCAGTGGTGTCCCATTTATGAGGGATAAAACTTGTAAAACAATTCATTTTAATACATGAAGAACCCACAGCGTTTCAGTCCAGGCGAGAATGCATAAATTTCCTGGCTCTGAGCTTGACCTCGACTTAAGGGTGTCCTTAACTAAGGGCTATTTGGTGAAAACCACAGGCTATACCCTGTTTCATTTGTACTGTCTTATATGTTAATGCATCTAGGAATTTATCCTAAGACCCTTAGAAACCCCCCCTCCAAAAAAACGGGCATAGCCACAAGGGAAATCCAGTGGCTGAGCAATATCCTTTCTCTATGAACAGAGGAAATTGTTCAGTGACCCTTTCAGGCCTGGTCCATTTGAATATGTGTGTTGTCCCTGCCTGTGTCCTCATCAGAGCAGACTGAGTAATGGCCACAACACAACAAGGATGCTTCAGGAAAATGAAATGCATTTGTCCTGCTCCTGGTTTGCATTTCAGAGTTTTCAAAGATGACAAAAAGGAAATGTGAATGGAGAGGAGAATCTCTCTTGCTCTCGCTCACTCCTTCTTTTCTCAGGTGTAGAGGGGTGCAGGTGTCTCGTCCCTCCATGGGTGGAGCCACCTTTGCTTTCCTTAGCAGTCTGAGTGAGGTGCAGGAGCACCAGCATTGCTGCTAAATCAGATCGCCTTGTGTTTCTCTAGTTCTGGTGTTTGCTGCTTGATTGTACTCACTGTAATGTACTCACCTGTGGAAATCTCACCTGTAACTCACGTGCCTGCCCGCCTCCCCATTAGCCCTCCCCTGTCACCTCTGAACTCCGGCCTGCTCGTTAGCTACGTAACTACGTAACTCTCATGCTGATTACAAGAAAGGATCCATGGAGGCAGAGCTCGTTCAGCCCGTCTGTCGCTGTCGGCCAACACAACCTCCCCCAACCTCCAACACCGAGTCATTCAGTCTGCTTACTGTGGTGCTTTAAATGAACCGAATCTGCTCACAGAAACAGATCTGATCTTGGTGTTTAGTTAGGAAGTGCAAAGGACATGTTTTGCAAAACTTTAGTGAAACTGCTGTTCTAGTCTTACAGGAACTTGGAACACTGTAAAATGTAAAGAAAAGCAGATGCTTTGTGAATCGCACAAATCCACATTTCATTCACAATAACATATCAAAAACAAAGAGTGAGCTAATATGACTCATTTTAAATTTGATTTAAAAGAAAAATATCTGGGAACCAATGAGGTCACTGGCTGCACTTTTCTGTCCCCTCCTTTTCTGTTTTAGGGTTTTCATGTCATTTTGATAGCATGTGCCTTTTGACCTGAGCACTGATAACAATCAGACGGTCCCGTTCCTCTTCAGTCTGGAGGACACAGCTCCAGTGTTTTCCAAAAGGAATTCCACTTTTAACCTTCTGACCATCTTCACTTCTGAGAAACTCTCTAAGAGAGATCATCATGTTACTGACCTGCTGACCTTCTTGTTAGCACCGCCTACTCTTCCAGGCTTTTGTTGCCCTGTCACTATTTTTTTGCAGTGTGTTGCTGCCACCAAAGTCAAAATGAGATGAGCTAATATTATTGTTAAAACTGTACATTTTCTCAGTTTTCTCATATTTTCAAAACTACGTAAATAAAATAATGTTTAATTCAGTTTATATTGTAAGGCAGACCCTATAATAATACATACAGAGAAAAACCCAACAATCATATGACCCCCTATGAGCAAGCACTTTGGCGACAGTGGGAAGGAAAAACTCCCTTTTAACAGGAAGAAACCTCCGGCAGAACCAGGCTCAGGGAGGGGCGGGGCCATCTGCTGTGATTGGTTGGGGTGAGAGAAGGAAGACAGGATAAAGACATGCTGTGGAAGAGAGACAGAGATGTACAAATCATTATTATGATGTTGTTATTTACATTTTACACAGTTGCAGCACTCTGAGACATCTGAGGAAGAACATGCAGCTTCATGAAAAACACCTAAACTGTGGTGCATGCCACAGACACAGCTGTTCCTGCACAAACAGTTGCCACGTTTATCTTTGTCCTGAAAATGAAAAAAGAAATGACTTCACTGTTGAGACACGAGAGGATATCCAGTATGGATCGCAGAGGTGGAATATGTCTTTAAAAGCAGGATCCAAACTGAGTAATAAAAATACTCAGAGACATTTTTCGATCACACTTTGTTTAGTTAAACTCCCGCTGTGCAAAGCCATGCATGTGAGGTGCAGTTGGTTACTGGTGTACCAGGTCAGCCTCAAAGCACACACATGTAAGGACACTTGTAAAATACAGAGAGGGCAGAGTGAGGGGCAGGCAAAAATATAACAACATAAAAAAAGGTAAAGGCGAACAGAAGCAGAAGGTCTTCATCTCTCATGTATAGAAATTGGAAACGTCTGACCAGCCGGGGGTTGCTTATCTCAAAGGGCAGATAGCATCACGAAACAGGCCTGTAATGGCCGCATGCTCCAATTGATAATCCCCTCCTTCCCCTCCCTGCTGCTGTCTGTCCGGAGATACGAGGCCCCCGGTCGCAGGCTTAGAGGCTTGGAGAGCAAGGGAGCATTACTGATTCAAAAGAAATGCATTTTGGCTCTTTCAGGGCTCTGGGGGACTGGGTTAACATAATACCTTCCCCTCCCCGGTCCTTGACTTGTTTTTGATTGATACTTTTCAATTACAGTCCACTCCTGTCCAAGCCAGCCGAGCCGCTGTCCTCGCCCCCTCCCGAAACATTCAAAATGCTATTTTTCCCACTGTGTGATAACTTCAAACATTTAGGGCTACAAGAGCAGTGGTAACCCTGTTTAGCCGGCGCAGTAAATTGGTTCCATGTTCAACATAATAGCACTGACAGGCTTTTGCTAGGGAAATCAGTCCGGCAAAGGGACATGCCAACGATAAGACATCCAGCTTTGAAATTCTATTTCTCCCTATCAGAATTAAATCTGGACTTTATATTTCTTTTTGCCTGGGCGCAGGCTCTCTCTGGTCGCTTTCTGGCCTCTACTATTTGATCACAGGGTGACAACTAATACTTACCCCTGAGATCCTTTGCTCTCTCCATTTTCTAGGACTTTGGACGCTATTTTTTCTCGTGCCTTGTTATTTTTCCTCGTCTTTTTTCCCATATTGGTTGTCAAAATCTTCGATGATTTGTCCATCCTGAGGATGTACTGCATCAGAACGTGCTCTGCGCTTCTGCAGCCTTTTAAGATACTGCGCTGCACCTGAGGGTTTCCTTCACATTACATGCACACAGCAGTATCATGTACAGTTAAACTGAAAAGCTGTTAAATGTGTCGTGAGAATCGGCACCTTTACAATGCAAATAAATACAAGGTGCAGTGTGCTGCAGAACAGCACGTGCATACGGGTCCTCTTCTCCTCTCTGGGTAAATATATCCATAAGCAGCAGCACTGCTGCAATCATTAGCAGAAGCTTTCCAGTGGTATCTGGGCTGATCTGATATCCATGTGGCTCCTGATGACAGCACCAGCCCTGCAGATAATTAATCTATTTAGCTGAGGGGGTGGAAAGCCTCCCGTCGCTAGGTCAGATAAGTTTGTGGATTTACACATTTTAAAGTCATCCAGTCCCTCAATGGCACCAAACTGTGCAATATTCTAATGCCATTAATTACTATTTCCAATTGGATGGTCTCGACTGTTTCTGGACCAGCTGTTTCATCAAGCGCGCGCGCGTGTGTGTGTGTGTGTGTGTGTGTGTGTGTGTGTGTGTGTGTGTGTGTGAGTGAAACGCCCACTCCCAGTGCAAACAGCATGCCTTCCTCCGTCACAGGGCGACGTTCGAAAAGATCCCTGTTGTAATTCAGCCCACCATCACAGAGTGGCGCGTGTGGGTATGAATGCATGAGGACAAAATGAAAGTGGTGTGGCACTGTGTACTCAAACACTTCCAATCAAATAAGAGCTGCAGTAGGAGTCATGGCATCTACATATGCAGACAAACAAGGCTCATCGGGTCGAACTCAGCATTCAGAGTACTTGATGTCCACAGACAGTCTTTGGACTGTGGGATAAACACCAGAGTGACCCCCACCAACCAGGTGACTCACACACCTGGTTGGCTTTGAACCTTCCTGTTGTAAAACAGTGGAAACCACATGATACTGTCCCTATAATATATTCAGTTTCCCCTATTTATATGTGAAAACATACAGTACATAGCAATTCAAATACTGGCAGAAGATCCTGTGTTGTCTGTGTTATGTGGGCACGTGTGTGCAAACAGAATCCACATCTGCTGGAAACACTGAGGTGATTACATCACCAAATAAACTCTCAGTAATAAAGAGACATCATCAAGTGGCTGTGCTATCCCAGGACAGATGCATGTGTGCTGCATACACTGCTCAGAGGCCTCATTTTCAGGAAACACCTTCAGTTCCCATTAGAACCATTAGGATCCTACTTTGCTCTTATTAGGGCCAGACGTGTTCTTAGCAGAACACTGCATGTTTATATTTGCGTCTGTTCTTCAGTGTAACCAGTGTTTAAGTGGTTATCTTCAGATACGTGACACTCCTGTATAAGAGTCTGACTAAAGTAATGCTTCAAATACATTTCACCTCCTATGCTGGGTGCGGCCATCAGAACGAACCTTGTAGAAATAAGTGAATCTGCATATGAGAAATCTATATTTTCAAAGACAGCAGTGATGTCCTGATACACAGCGCATACACTCCGTGGGTATAGACGTACATTTTAGTGCTGTCTACAGATGTCACAGGGACATCAGCATCCCCAGTCTCACCAGCTTAAAATTCACACATTCCAAGCATTCATTAGGGGCTGGGGGCAGAGTGACAGAGAGGGAGTGAGGTGCTCCCGGGTTCCCTGCTCTGACATTGTGAGTGTCAGACTCCGATCACTTTAATCAGAGCGAGGATATGCATGATAAAACGGATAAGGGACTTTAATCAAAAAAATTCGCTGGTCTGGAAACGTGACACACTCCGACAAGCACGCCTCATCCCCCCACTTCCCTGCACCCTCCCGTCTCCACCCCCACCCCCCATCTGCTCAGCCCCAGTGTCACCAGCACTACAACCCGGTCTGAGCTCGCCATGAATATGCATGGGCCAAACAGGAGATAGGTGCCACATTAAAATGGACCGCTGTGTGTTCAGCTGAGGAAGGACTGAAAACATCCAGCGTGCATCGTGCATGTGTGACGTGCACACACACACACACACACACACACACACACACACACACACACACACACCTAAAGTCATGGGCTCCATGAGGACACTGTGCTTTTATCAAATCTATAGAATTAAAGGAAGATGAGCTCCTCGTCACTCCCAGGATTGGTTTTTGCAGCAGCTGCACATTCCTTCACACATTCCCTTTCATCATGTGTTAATAACGTTCATGTTCATAGTCAGAGGTTCATGCTAGTAGATTCATGCTCCACTGCTGGTTAATGATCAGTTACACATGTTGGAATTGACATGCATATGCTTTCCCTGACATGAAATATAAATGCCCTTATTTGGATGAGTTCATATATTCATATGAGATTACTGCACTGTGTATGCAGACAGGTCCTGTGCTGCCTTTGCAGCATGCATGAAAACAAGCAGAACAAAGAAAAACATGTGAACACTTTGGTTTGTATTGCCACAGCGTTCATATGAAGTCAGTGGAGCTGCATGACTCCATATATAAAACAGACACACTGGACGGCCGCGTAATTTATTATTATTATCTTTAAACTAAATAATAACTCGTTATCAGCGGGGTCGTTACCTGCTTTTGTCTGCCTGACTGTTGTCATGATTTGGTCCATCTTTGCCTTTACTAAAAGATGACTATTCAGTATTATATCAGCAATATCAGTGAAAACTCCTTTATATGGAATTTTCACTCATACTGCATAACCAAATGGACTTGTTGTTACTGAATACGAGGCCAAAACAAATATACAAAGTTGAGAGAAAGAAATTATGCTTGTTTAGCATGTGGCTAACCCTACCCTATTCATGATACAGCAGTTCTGTTTGCATGCACAGACGTTTGACTGTAAGTGGAGGATTTTTGTCTGGAGCCTATGCAGACATGCTTGCAGTTGAAGTACGTGTGTGCAGTCCTCCCAAACTTCAACAGTGTGTTGATGATCTATGCACAGATAAAATGCTGAGTAGCTGAGATGTGCTTGTAGAGGCTAAGCCTACGTTTGAAGCCTCTGAGGTGTTTGATGGTGGGGGTGACGCGATGCCACTGGTATGAATGAAACTCCAGCCGTGCTTATCCTGTCTGTTTAACATGTTTATTGTATCCTATCGGTTGTATTTGTAGTGCAACTGTTCTCGTATCCAACGTCATTTATCATAAATCACAACAGTGCAGCGGTCACAAACCGTTTGCTCCTTCTGACCAACAACACCTGATGCTAATTACATGAGTCTACTTTAAATACAGTCCCACAAAACACAAAAAGTGACCTTAGTGGCACACATAAGGTAACAACAGTGGCTCCTACAGTGCTCTTGCACAGAAAAGGGTGCTGCAGCAGACTTCACTGTGAAGAATAAAGCATTAAAACTAATCAAAGCTCAAACAGGAGCCTGAGACGTTGCATAAACAATGTGTTTTAATACTGTTTGGAACCGTTTCTGATTTGTTTTTTTAAATTGTGTTACAAAGAAGCTTTTTGTCAGCCCACAGACCGCTGGTTAGAAATGGTAGGTGGAAATATGCTGTATCCTGTCATCACAGTATGTATCTGCGTAGCTCTGTGTAGGACCAATATACAACCAGCATTAAGTGACTGGGGGGTCGTGGGTTGGCATGTCCGGTTGCATTGAGAGAAGCTGTAGTAAATAATCAATGAGAAACATGCTTTGCAAATATTTATCAAATGAATGGATCACAAAAAACTGCAGGGAGGCCTACACCTCCCTCACTCCTCTTCCAGCTGTACAGGAGGACATTCCCAGGTCATCTTAGAGGGGTCAACTTTCTGCTGTATCCTGGTCTGCCGTGGGATCTCCTCCAGGTTATACATGCCTGAAAGGCCACATGTAGTAGGTGACACAGATCAACAAGAGGATTTCAACAAAAGGAAACATTTCATAGAGTTCAAAGCAAAACTATGACAGGTTAAAGTTTCTCTGATTTGTCCCAGCTTTATCTGTAGGTATATTCGTTTATTGTTGGATGTAAATAAAACAGTCCTTTCATTATTTATCAAATCATGCTTTGTAAGATAAACTACCTCTGGCTGAACAAATCAAGTTTTTAACCTGTTTAACTTTTGTTTGTTTGTTTGGTTTTGTTTGTTGTTCTTTAGATACATTTTTATTTGACTGATACTTTGAGTCTGCACATGTCACTTGGTGTATTTATTAAAATAAGCTGTACTTTGTGTGTGTATTTGCACGAAGCCCCGGCTGTTCTGATGTAGCATCCGAGTCCAGATGGCTTTTCGGTGTATCCCGTTGGCCCGTCCAGCTCCAGCCCGAGCTGAAGGTGGCTCCACACTCTCTGACAGCAGCTCGGACAGCCGCTCACTCTTCCTCACATCAGAGCTAATGAAGGGTGTTCAAGTGCCAAAAAAGGACCAGTGAGAGAGAGAGTGCACGTGGGCGACATCGCACTATAATTACTTCCTGAGCTATGCTAATTAATTAGCACATACATGCATTTCTAAACGGGTCATACATGCTGAGCCAGATGGTCTAAATGAAAACATGTATGTGCATGAAGTGCTATCAGGGAAAAATGAATCGTACATAGCAGGCGTAGCTGTGACATTAGCATATTATATTGATTGAAACACTGCAAACAATAAAGACAATTAACGATGTGATAGCTGGGACACTTCCTGAGAGCTCCCACTAAAGACATGAGTGGAAACTCTGGCACACTCTTTACTTTTAACACTAATCGTGTATCATTCAGCATTAGTGACTTCTGCCGTCCTTTCTGTGTTTCCATGTGTATATGTGAGCGTGCCCCCCCAGCCCAAATTGTAGATTTTAACAATATAAGTGTAAAATGTATTTTCACTCTCTTACAATACTGAAACCATGTCCACAGTATTTCACCTGATTTCTTAATGAAAAACTTTGTTCCAAAAATGTCTTACCATCCATTAGGTTACCAGCAGAGGTGGCAAAAGGACAGACATTCTGTACTTAAGTAGAAGTACAAATACTACTGTTAACAACTACTCCTGTGAAGGCTGAAGTACTGATTCAGCCTCTTTACTCAAATAAAATACCAACATATCAGCTCAAAGTAAGAAAGTAAAGGTATCTCTTTGGAGGACGTTTCTATCTTTGTGCAAAGCTAACTAACCTTGTGCTGTTTCAATATAATGATAAAATAATATCATAGATGGGAATGCAAACTCTAGTCTAACATTTTATTCTAATTATACTGAGCTGGAATCAGAAGGAAAATAAAAAACTATATATCTATTGTCTGTGCCTCCACTGTAGAGGGTGAAAATGTGAACAGTCAGGGGTTAAAGTGGGTTCAGCAGCTGGAGAACCTAAAACTGGTTGTAGTGGTCCCAGGTTGGAAAAAGAATCAAACACAATAATTTTTACTGAGAGCTCCAGTAGATGTTGTTAGTGTACAGGCTGTGATCAGCTGACCTGCAGCTGCATCCAACCAGATGTGAGCAGATGTTTCCTGAGCTGTCCTGGCTGATCCTCCACACTGACAGCACACTCTGTTGATGCTGTCTGTTTTCTAGAAGGTATAAAGTTTGTACGAAGGTGGAATTCAGTCAGTGAATCTGTGCTACACTGTAACCTAACTGTGACCATGAACCCACAGCCACTGTGCAGCAGTCACACTGTTCTTTACTTTAAATGATCACAGTACAAACTAACCTGTTTATCCTGCACTGACCTGCAGAGGAGTTTCATGCAGCCTTTAAATGGCAGTTGGTCTGCCTCAGTTTGTTGTGCAGCAGGTTTCACAGTAGAAAACATAATGTCACATGCACAGACATAATAACTGATCTAAAACATGACGACCAACATTTAAGCTTTAAATGTCCAGTTTATCAAACCCCACTGAGCATTAGGGATGGGTATTGATAAGATTTTAACTATTCCGATTCCATTTTCGATTCTGTTTAACGATTCGATTCTTTATCGATTCTTGTTTTTAAAAAAGGAGAACACTAAGGTCGATTAGCTTAGAACTTTGTTTTATATCTTCTCTTTGAACAAGATAGAAATTTAGGAGTAACATGGCCTTATAAACCCAACAGTGAGATCTTAAGAGATCCACAGCCTACGGCTCTTCAATGGGGTGTCACAGGGTCCCCGGGGAAAATTGTAAATGTAAAATAATAAAATAAATATTCTTCTGTAGCAATAACAAAGTATAACATAAATTATTCTGTAGCAATTACACAAGAATATCCAGTAATGTCCCTGCCTACAATTAAACACATTCACTTACCATCTGCTGTGGCAAATGGCTGCAAGGTTTTGACCACAAACTTAATCACTGCTCGGTGACATTCGGGCCTGAAAAGAGACGCTACCGGTAGACTGCAGCGACAACTGCCAGCGAGCGCCAGCCAGACTCTGTCTGTCTCATCATGGTCACCTAAATGCACAGTAATGGCAGGTTTTGTAATAAAGCAGATCGCGCTAACATAACATGCACTGTTAGTTGATTATTTACCTGCTGCATTAACGGGAGAGGACGTGCAAACGTTACCGCTGCTGCTGCTGGGTTGAGATTCACGAGTCCGGAGCGGAATTAAAGACATTCATTTAAGGTCATCGCCTGTTTTGTGAGCAAATGCTTTTGCATATTCGTAGTGTTTCCTCCTTTAAATGAAATATCTACTTTGCAAGTATTGCAAGTTGCCCTGTTGTCATCCGTTCTCGTAAAGTATAACCAAACTTTTCAGCGTTTGAGCCGCTTAGGCGCCGTGTTTCCTGCCAGGTACGCTCCGACGCTCCGCAACGTGGTGACGGAATCGATAAGGGAATCGTTTGCAAAAATGGCAAACGATTCCAAGGAATTGAAACAGTGGGAACCGGTTCTCAAGAAGAACCGGTTTTTGATACCCATCCCTACTGAGCATCGCATCACATTCACACCAGAAACAAACCAGTTCATTTGGAACTGTACCAGAGGGAAACAAAGGGTCTTGGTGTGTGTTGAGAATAGATTGCTTAATATACATCAGAGTTAAAGAGAATATAGATTGGGATGGCTTGCAATATTACAATATGGCAGTTAATGGGTGTAAGAATCCAAAATAGAAAATAGGCCTGGGATGGGAACAAAGAACTGGGGTGCAGGGCAGGAGGACAATCAACCCCTACCCCCAGGACAGTAGCAAGAGTTACTGAGGGTGAGGGGCAGATAATTGCTAACGGACACTACCTTAAAAGGAGCACCCCTGGCCACTGTACCAGTGTTTTTCCATTGTGGGGGTGTTTACTGTAGGGGGAAGGAGACCAGAGGTTATAACTCTAACTTTTGTGTGAAACTCTTCAGATCAGCCTTTGGCATAGGACTGCATAGGATGCTGTGTGCTGATCTCCAGATGCATCTGTAAGGAAAATGGGTTATAAAAGGATTGTGTGAAACATGGAAACATCTCTGTGTGATCTCTACCACGATATGAATCGGAGAGAGACCGGCATTGTCTCCTCACAGTGTGGTTGCTTTGGTCTGCACCCGAGTGCTATTACTGTGTTAACACCTGCACAAACGAACTGCAGTGACTGTGACTCTGTGAGCCAGAGCACCTTAACTGAGTTACTACAAAACAAACCAAAAGTAGCAACCAGTAATCCCAGTCATGTGATCTTTTTCTTCTCACTGCACATATGGTCACATACCAAGTGGTCCTATACTACAACAAGTTACTTTTATCTACAAAATTTATTAGAGGAGTTCATCATTATATGGCTCACAGGTGTGGCTCTGCACCTGGCTAGCAACAGTCAAGTAATCTGGTAGGAGTGGCCAAACTCTCCACAACACCAGGTCACAGCACAAAACACTGAGGTGTAGATGTACACAGGTGTGTGCACACGCTGCACCAATACAACACCACAACTATTGAATGGTGTTCAAAACTTCTCACAAAGTTCAGGGTCACTAGTTTACTGTGAGCCACTCGCAAGACAAGTGAGAGGAGAGAAGCTGCAGAGAGGCATGTGAGCCTGTCTCTGCTTTGGATCGTCACATTGTAGGGGCTTAAATTCAACCAGATTTATATAAATGAGAGCTGCTCTATCAAAAGCACAATGGATGCTGTCTGCCCCAGAAAAACAGGTTTTTCTCAGGTTTTCCAGTTCGATAAAGTCCACACTACTCTCTGCACACAACACAGACAAGCAGCAGCTTACGGAGAACCTGTGGCAGAACATGTCACTACTGGTCCTGGAGGTCATCAGAGAAAACTACAGAGTGTGACATCGTTTTGGCAGAGTTACACAACAAAGTCTTAATCTTAGCGAGCCAGCAGAATCACTGGGAAAAGGCCAGGAGTCGTCGTTTGTGAACGACATGAACAACCATGAAAGGTGTTGTTTTTTCTAATGTGGGTTAAAAGCATGTGATTCAGACGTGGCAGTCCTGTAAATACCATCATTATAATTCAATAAAACAATGTGAAAAGAATAAACCAACATGTGGCTTTAATTGCAGATGTGATTGTAGAGTTGTTTATCAGTGTTGGCAACCTCGGAGCTATTAAAGGCAGCAAAGTTATTTCTCTATTAATTGTTGGATGCAATGAAAACAGCCACTTGTTCTCTCCTCTCTGTGTCTTTGGGCCCCTCATCCCAGTTACCGGCTCACCTTCCAGAACAAATCCCTCTAATTCTGTGGATGATCATTTGGAGGGCAAGGAGCTTGTTAGACTAATGATTAAGTTTAACCATCCCTTTAAGAATATATGGACATGCTTCAGCTGAGCAGAACAGTGTAATGGTTTGGAAATGAGACTGAGGATGGGGAGGGGGAGGAGGCAGAGGGATGGCAGGGGTGGAAAAGATTGAACGGGACAGGCAGGAAGATTTTAGGACTACAGACTTTTTCCTTTTCCAAACATGCAGACAGTGCTGTAGACTCCATGCTTAGAGCATGATGCAGCGCTCTCGTCAGTTTAAGGAGGCCCACACGCCCTCTTCATACGTGACCTTCCCTTGTATACCTCCAACATTGTTAAGACAGCTTATCTGTGTTGCTTCCTGTAAACCTGATGTTTTGTCTCATGCCTGCCTGTCAGGGTTGTAGCTCATTATATACTCTGTAATGCAAACAGCCAGGCTCTCTGGAGTTATAACAGACAACACTACAGTTTCAGGCAGGGACTCACTGAGGACCAGCATCATGATGGAAAGTTGTGTTTTTAGTATGTTTGGGGAGATTTTACCAACACAGCTTGTTGCTTGGAGCTTGGCTAACTACTGTTTAGCAGCTAAAACGCACCTCGTCAGTTGATGATAATGTCATTCATCAAATGAAGAGCAAGAACAGGTATAAAGGTTACATCAGTATTTTTATTTTCAAATAAGCGAGTGAGTATTTAACCTACAGAATAAATCCATCAGAGTAAAATCACTTTAGTAACACATATATTGCTGTTTGCACTGATCAGGTGAACGTGGAACACTGATGTGTAGGTAGTACTTGACCACTATCACGTGCCTCATCCCACCTGTGTGCTGTGAATAAGTGACACTTGATCCATGTGATGTTTCCCTCTATAGTTCCTTTAGTGTCGAATGCATTTGAATAAATCTATATTGAGGAGTTAATCTCTGATGCACACCAGCAGCACTGGTACATAAGACAACAGATGAAGTACTTTGACCTGCTGTACCATCACAGGATGGACTAGAATAACTAGGACTAGAATAGAGGTTTGAGTCGTGACTTATTAATATAAATATAATAATTTGTAATAAATGTATTATATGTATACATTTTTTTCTCTCGTATTTCACTGCCTTCCATTTCCCCCTCTCAGTATCCAGTCTTTCCTAATCTTGTCTAATCTCCTAACGATGTCCTCCTTCTTCTGCCCCTCTGTCCTCTCGTTTCAAACCCAACCACTGGCTGAAGTCGTGTGTAGCTGGATCGCTGGCTGCAGCTTCGCTGAGCCTCTGTTTAACTGTGGATCTGTGTTTTTGTCTTGTTTTTTTTCCAAGATGATACGATAATGAAATTGGTGTTTGGCAAAGGTCTTTGCAATATCATTTCACTTCAGTGTCACTATCTCAGGAGATTTATGACAAGAAGATGTGGGATGAGTCTTGTTTCTCTTTCCATGAGAAATACCATGAAAATTAATCAGGGAAGGTCAGGGAAGCATTTTGTAAACCACTTAATTCTGCTGAGGTTGTTATGACAAACACAGATAATGAGGAGAACACAGAGACAATACTTTTTACTACAGATATTATCATCATATTGAGCCACTGGTTACACAGTCATTTAATTTAGACTAGTTAAAGAGAGAGGACCCAAAGTGATCAGTTAATCGGCTGTGGTGGGATTTTATGTTCAGTAACTGTGGTCTTTACTTCATAAAGAATAAATAAGATAAATAATCTCGCTGTGGTGGTGTGTGTGATCCTCAAGTTCTCTACCTACATCTGAGAGTTTGAGGGTTTCCCTCAGTATCTCAGCTCTTCTAGTTTCTGGGTTACAGCTTCTAATGATCCACTTTGGACTTTACCTTCTCCATCTGCTCCAGTAATTTCTTCAGCTCTGGTTCTTTTTTTGTAGTGCCATCTATCACAGCTTCTTCTGCTCTTTGTCAACCAGCACTGAGTCTAATTGGTTGGCCAGCAGCTGTTCATCTGTCTACAGCTTGAAGTCCAATAAAACCTGCTCTGATGTTCTGAAACGTGTCCAGTAGCGTTAGCGTCTCCCATCAAAGCTTGGGAACTTCTATTTCAAATCTGGACAGATATTCCTGTGCACTTTCCCGCCCACTGCTTTGTGCCTCCAGTGTACCTGGTCCCAGTTAGGATCTTAAAAGTCTGCAACTTGGGTCCTGTCGGCTGAGGCAGACTCCTGCTCCTATGGATGGGGTGCATCAGATAGTCAGTGAATCTGGACTGTCCTTTAAGCCAGCCTTTTCTAGCTACTAGTAGAATTTATTGATGCCCACCATTTCCTGCATTTGTCCGTGGTTCATCCCGCGCAGGGGCTTGGTCTTCCATGATTGTTCCTCTTCATGGTCTTCATCATACCTGTCTTTACCTTCCCGAGGCATACTTGGAGCAGCTCATCTTGGGTGAGGGGGGCATCTTCCTCATTCTTGCCCTGGCTCATCCTCGATTGGGTGTAGTCTTCATTACTAGACATCAGTGACATCTATCTCTTCCTTCTTCCTGTATTTTCTCTAGTTGTTCGCGCCCCAGACACATCTTGGCCAATAAGGGGACTGAATATTCTCATGTGGTTTGTAGTGAGGCATTTAGGGTTGTTTGGAATTTGCTTGGATTTTTCTCTGTGTGAAAAGAAACCAAACATGGGGGAAAGCTACAAGTTTACAAAGCTGTCAGCTGATTCGGACAGAGCAAATGAACTATAGTAGTGAAAACACTACCACAGAGTCCTGATGTGCTGTCCTCAACGAGTTGGTGCTTTGGCTCTGTGGTGTTATTTCCGATGCCTTTCTGGCCAGTTCTCATATATTGACTTATGTGCTGACTCAGCTTGGTTGCCATAATGCTTGACAGCAGTTTCCATGTTGTGGAGAG
Source organism: Oreochromis niloticus (assembly GCF_001858045.2). Classification (NCBI taxonomy): domain Eukaryota; kingdom Metazoa; phylum Chordata; class Actinopteri; order Cichliformes; family Cichlidae; genus Oreochromis; species Oreochromis niloticus. The sequence continues at coordinate 1,433,093 of NC_031983.2, forward strand.
GCAGGTGAATGGCTGGTAGCTCGATGGTGTTAGTAGCCTTAGTAGTATGTGGAAGAGCCGCAGTAACCTGGCACCTCCTTCTCAACCAGCATTTGTCCTAAGTTAACCAGTATGGTTGTGCTGGTCACTTTAGCATGAACAGCATACCCAAGGTTTTAGTGGCGGGGAGGTCAGGACTGTAGGCGGGCTTTTCCATCCTGTCAACTGCCACATTCTGGAGGAGGTCTCTCATAAACCAGCTCTGTGGGGTTGAGCAAATATATAAATCTGTAGAAGACTGCCTATGCTCCTAAGTGCTGACAGTGTGTTGAAATGGCCTTGTTGTGATGTTGTTTTCTTGGGACACCCAGTCCAAAGAAAACCAGTCTCTGATGTCCCATTATACACAACCTGTCCTTCAGTTTGGAGATGGTGCTATGGCTCTCTTCAAATAATATTGTGACTTGGTTTTGCATCGGCAGAGAAGATTTGGTAAGTTTTCATGGGTGCAACCCACATCCTCAACTCTGCTGTTCAGCCAACAAATGTATTTTCCATTTAAGCTGAAACAAACAGGCTTTCCAGCAGAGTAAGAGTTTGTGCCAACAAGCACTGTTACAACAAAAATAACTGACCAAACACAAATTTCCTGCCATATGAGCCACACAAATATACACACCCGCATCATCATACAGCAGTTTACTGAGAAAGTATTTATATTAAATGAAAGGAAGCTGGGAGATGTGATTATGAAGAAAACTGTAATGTAAACTCGAGTCAAACCACACTGGGTCACATGGTAGCGTTCCTCATGGGAGTCCTGTGTAGTGTGTTTGACTTCTTTATGCTCTACTACAGTGCAGGGTAAGTCAGATCACGTCACTATCGTACCCATTAGCTTAATGATAGCCAGTCTTAGGCTAGGGAAGCTGCCAGGCTTTTTTTTCTCCACTAGACTTTCAAGAATGTAATGTGTGACACGTTACAACAGAACTGTACTGTAGAATAAACTCTGGCATTAATCTCAGCTTATTTACCAGGATGATGGGACAGACTTGGCCTCTTGGCCTGTTTGAACTAATATTTAGTTTTGTTGGTGCTTATCCACAGAAAATGTGTCTCTGTGGGTAAGTGTTAGAGTGCCCTCATCCAGTCTCATAAAGTGCTTCTTGTCTGCTTCTGCTCTAAACGGTCCAATAAAAGAAAAATAGAGAAAAATAGAAGAAAAATCTTGTTACTAGAAAGAAAAGTTGCATGATTTATAGTTTGAATCTGATGGAGCAGGTTCTGAAGACAGCAGAACTACAACTACAGTATGTAGAGAGTAAAAATGATGCTCCTATAACTTGGTGAAAGGCAACAGAGCAAATTTCAGTGAGTCCACATGGATTCATCACTGACATTAAATGATGGCTCTTTTTTTAACCTCACTTCCATACGTGTGACTCAGAGCCAAAACCACTGGACAAAACTGAGTCCAGTCCCTCCTTAGGTGGTTGTGGAGGGTGTGATGAGTAATCTGTGAGTATATGTGTAAGCATTGTGTTTTTACAGTGAGGTGGGAATGCATGATTTCACACGTGTGTGTTTGTGTGTCATTTCATAGATGCAGTATCACACAAGCCATTCCATGTTATATCTGAGTCTATCTATGAGTGAGTCTATCTGTGTCTGTGCATTTCTGTGCACAGACATTCACAGATACAGTGCATTGTGTGTGTGTCTGTGAGTGTGTGCTTAACGTAAATCTGCTAACCTGGTTATAATCTGCACTCCTTACAGGAACAAAACAATGTAAATCGCTTTACTTTAAGGTTAGTGTGACGAGTAGGCAAATACTGTAGTAGTTAAGGTGAAGCTCAGCAGTATAACTGTATGTCCTCTGAAGACCTAGATACACAACTCTGTGAGTGCATGTGTGTGTGGGTATCAGGGGGTGCTCTGAACAGACACATCCAATGCAGACAGCTTAGGTTTCCTCTCTCTGGTGTTCGTGGAAGCAGCGAGGCCACAGTGAGGTCAGCAGCATGGAGTCGAATGCCTTCTCTCTGTTCATGTGCAAAAACACATACATATGTTTTCTATGGCTTAGTGCCTTCAACACTTTGTGTTTTACCAAGAGTACTACTCAGACAGTTAGTGTCACAGCACAAAGGGTCTGAAACCTCCCACAGTCCATAATGGTGGCTCTATCAGCTGTGTGGGCGTGTCTGTGTCAGCGTGGTCAGTATGTAGCGGTCAACATTCAGAGCACCCACAAACATCATATTCAACTTGAACTAAACTTTATAAAATTTTCATACCAAGAAATCAAGCAGTGCGCTCACAAACAAACATAAATATGTAGAAGTTATGATTTCAGGTAAAATGATTTCTGAATGACTTAATAAGACAAAAGTATCATCAGGGATTAATGGAGCTACATTATGTTCCCGAGGCTCCGTCTATAAAAGGAAAGACTGTTTTTATTAACTTTGACTTTCAGCTGTTTTGCCTTTGTCTTCAGCTATCCGTTGTCATGGCAACAAATTAACAACCCCACTCAGTTTACTGGACTTTTTTTTGTCTTTCCAGTTAACATATGGTACTGTCACCCATGATGTTTAAGAAGTGTGTTATTGGGAAATGACAGAAAAAGTGCCAGTTCTAAAAATGTAGAGTTGGGTGGCAGGAATATTGCTTGTGCGCTCACACACACACACAGCACATACTGTATTTCATCCCCGCGTGTACAAACACGACTCCCACACGTCGACTGTCAGATGCGTCCTCCTGAGACGAGCGACTTAACAATACTAAATCAGTTTAATTGATACGCTTTCCCGTCTCACTGCCTTGTAAAGGGCAGACTGGAAGACGTGGCAAACAGTTGGCGACAAACAAAGACTGTTTGAAGCGGGTTATGTTATGAAGTGTCAGACCTGTTGAAGAAAACAAAACTCCACTGCTGCCGCCCCCAGCTTCTTCTGTGTAAGGTAATCTGTGTTGTTCTGCCGTTCGTCTTCTTCTGCTTCCAATTATGAGCGCGGGAGCGGTGAGTATTCTATCACCGGCTCACAGACAACTTACAGCCACGCTGCAGCGATGGCCGGGGACGCAGCAGACTAATTACAATTAACCACTAATCCTTAAAAGGCAAGTTCAAGATGGCAATTCAATTTGCCCTCAACTGTTTCTTTTCTGAAAATCTTTTGCAATTTTCCCTCCTGCCGTCCCAGGTGTCAGACCAACTTTGAAGAAGCAGCGAAGATATCAATAGATTATTGGCACCGAGTACTCATTTAACAGGGGCAATCGCGGTTTTTTCAGACACTTGGCTAAAAGTGGTTTGGAAGGATTTAATTCTTTTTTTTATCCTCGGTGGAGATTAGCTGAAAAAATAATGAATTTGGGAGCAAAAGGGGGAAAAGCATTAAGAAGAAACTGATGAAAATAACTCGAGTAACAGATAGAAGGCCCTTGACGATGCAGACTTTAGTGTGTCATTATTCTGAGAGAACATGTTTCCATATGCAGAGCAACTTTAAATAAGACCGCGGCTATACTGATGGCTCTGCAGAGCCTTCTGTTATATTGGTTTTATTTCTCTGCTTAATTAAACGTTTTGTGCAAAGCTCGCTGTAAACCTGCTTATATAAATATGATTACTATTCCAAAAATATTGTTGTTTCATGTTTTTAATATTACCTGATAAAATCTTAAACTGATTATGCCTGCCAGGGCAAAGCCAAAGGTAAGCAGATGTTGCTGCAGAGTGCAGTTTAAAAAGAGGAGGTTTGGATGGACGTGTGAGCTGTTTGTGACTTGAAGGTGTTAGCTCTCTCCACACGTTCCAGGAGATTGATCCCTGCAGAGCAGCTAGGCCCCTCCATTACCTTCAGGCTACGTCCACACTAGCCCGGATAGATTTGAAAACGGCGTTTTCGTCTGTAAACGCTCCGTGTCCACACCAGCATTTTCAGTCGTTTTCACAGAGTTGTGCGTCCACACTGAAACGGCCCAAAACGCTTACGTTCCAGTCCTGCACGTGCGCAAAAGCGAGTGAGAGTTAAAGAATTTGAGGAAAAGCTGTCTGCAGCATGTACAGACTGATATTAATCTTTAATAGGGCTGTCAAAATTGAGAGCAATCAAAACAACTGCTGTATAATGCACTCCGCTATCTTTGTTTAACTGGTCACATGACTGCATCATATGACTAAAATGCGTCATCGTTTTAGAAAGTCTGCATCAAGGTTTCAGCTCCGTTTTGAAATGTATGCGTTTTCGAGAGCGTTTCCAAAACGCTGCATTTTTCCTTGAGGAAAACGCCGTCACAGTGTGGACGGGAGGCCAAAGCGGAGAGAAAACGATGCGTTTTCAAACAAAAACACATTAGTATGGACGTAGCCTCAGATGCTTCTTCTTTAGCCACTCCTTTTATGCCTTGGCAGTATGTTTAAGGCAGAGGTTCCCAAAGTGTGGGGCCCACCCCCTAGGGGAGGCGCAGAGCCATTGCAGGGGGAGCGCGGTATGAAAAAAAAAACAAAACAAAGAACGCTTGGACACTGCTAGCATCATGGACAGGTTTTTGACGGGGCTCCCACATAAACTTAAAGCAGGAGATGAAGCATCGCCAAATATGTTTCCAAACCAACTTCCTTCCAAGCCAAAGACAGGAAAATATGGTGAAGCATGTCTTCCCTTTGGCTTCACCTGCACAAGTGCCGAGGTAGGTCTCCCCTGCAGAATTAGTTTCCCTGCGTCAGGAGCAGCGCTGGGCTCTCCAAATCACGGACAAACAGGATCCCACATTCTTGATTTTTAGTTCACAAACACTTCTTGTAATAACTAACTACTCCTGACATTTTGGAGATGTTAGCTCTTTATGCAGTAAAGTTACAGCGGGATACAAATAATATCAGGCTGATCCTGCCGTAATTTGTTCCCCCGGTTCAAATCACGGACAAACAGTATCCCACAGCTGTTTATGTGTTTAAACCCATTTTGTACAAAGAGGCATTTTTTGAAAAATGTATTGACAGCAATGTTGAATATTATTACACAGGAAAAAAACAACTACACGTAAAATAATCACAGCGTGACGCTGCTGCCTTTCTAAATGGAGGGACAGTAACTGCGTGTGTATATGTAAGCGTGTAAAACCTGAAGATGGAGACAAAATACTGTTAATCTGACTATCTGCAATTCATCTCATATAAACAATAACGTGGCGCACAGTGTGACGTGAAAAGAGGCACATACCTTTGTCGTTGCGTGACGAACTCTGTAATCCTCGTCCACACGTAAACACAAAAAAAGGAGTTTTAAATAATCTCCGTTTTCGGTGAATCGCAACGCCGTTTACGTGTTGACGAAACAGCTGCGTTTTCAAAAATACCCGTGTAGGTGTGGACGCAGCGTAAAAGAGTTAGTAGTATATTTTATTACTACCTGTGATTTATTGCAGTTTACTTGTATTTGCTTAATTGTTTACTAAATGTTTGAGGTGTGAAATAAACGCAATGGAGTTTGTAAACAAAATATGTGTGTGTGTGTTTGGAGGATGTGTTTGGGGGGGGGGGGGGGGTTTAGGTGGTGGAGGGGCACGAACATTTTTCTTGTAAAACAAAGGGGGGCCCAGCAAAAAAAGTTTGGGAACCACTGGTTTAAGGTAAGGAACATAAATCATCCCCAGTGTTCTGGCTTAAGGAAGGAAGTTCTTGTCTCAGAGGGTACACGGCCTCGTCCATTGCCCCCACAATGTGGTGAAGTCACGCTGTGCAGAAAACAGCCTCAGGGCTTGATGGATGGTGTTCTTTAGGTCATATTTAGCAATATTAAAATCAAACTAATGTGAAAGAGCTTGAATTTAGTTTTATGTGACCACAGCACTGGGTCTCTGAATGATTCAGATGTTCACTGGGAAACCTGTGCTCTTACATGTGTTTCTCTTGTCTTTGTACAACACTCTGTATTTAATCATTATTTATCTAAATCTCTTCCACGGCATCTTTTTCCTGTCTTCCTCCCCTCACCCCCTCCCTAAACCTGGTTCTTCCAGGGTATGTTCCTGTTAAAAGGGAGTTTTTCCTTCCCACTGTCACCAAAGTGCTTCCTCAGAGGGGGTCATATGATTGTTGGGGTTTTCTGTTCTCTCTGTATTGTTGTAGGGTCTTTACCTTGCACTACAGCACCTTGATGTTTCTGTTGTTTAACTGAATTCCTTTCTCTGCTGCACTTGTTAATTTTATTAGCACTAAATCAAACACCAAACACGTTGGACTGCTTTGCTGATCAATAAAGTTTAACTGACTTTAAACTCTGATTAAAAAATCGTTCCTTCAGTGTTCCTTTCTTTGTTTGGAGCTGTGTTTGTATATATATATAAACAGTTTCTACGAATGTTTTAATTATTTGTGTTTGGCAAGTTTCACCTTAGCCTTAAGTACTATCTTTGTAAAGTTATAACTGAGCGATTAATTTACTACATTTTACGAGCCACTTGTCCGATACGTTTCCTTCTCCCTCATTCCTCAGTGCTTTGTGCAAAATTATGCCACAGAAAGCAGTGAGGGATGAACTTTCAATTTCAGTTAATGAAAAATGACTCAGACAAGTGGCAATTAAGATGACAGACAAGCAATATAGCATGTTTTTATTTAATCTTAAAATAAGATCAGTTTAATAGTACTGACAGGGACTCACAGTGAGTTTGCTTTATTAAGATTCAGAAGATGGTTAAAACAATTTGGACTTTGAAATTTAAGATTTGGTCCATCACTGCCAATGAAATCTCGTCTTCCAGTGACAAGCATGCTGTCCTCCAGACACACACACACACACACACACACACAGCAGTTGTATAAGCTCTTTCCCTGGCATCATACTTAACATACCAGAAGGCACCTTAAGACTTGCAAAGTAAGGCCCTGGAAGCCTGGAAGCCCGTCCACTGATCCATTCCAAATCCACCCGTTAAAATGAGACTTGGCACTGGAGGGAAGGGGCAGCGGTGGTAGTTGGGGATGAAGGAGAGCAAGGGGTCGGCGGATGCTAGCGGGTGGAGAGCTAGAAGGCCTGGTACTGGCTGGAGTGCCCAGGCTTATGCAGGCTTGGGTGAACACGTCAGCTTGATTTCTATGATGCCTGGCCTTGAAGGTGACCCCAGGCTGGACTCCACAGTTCTTGATCCAACAGCCACGAGACCCTGTCCTCCTCCCTCTTGCCACTGGCTTTAGAGTTGCCAAATGCTAAAGGTGTCGTGGTCCCTCGGTCCAGAGTCTGTTTCTCTGCCTTCTGTCTGTGTTTGTATTTGTCGGGCACATTCACTCTCGGCGACGTGTATCTCACCTGATCCTGATGAGCTCGTTACCACCACCACCTAAGGTAACGGCTGGCCTGCAGTGTTTGCTGGACTGTTGAACTTGAAGCCTGGCTCCTTGTTCTGTGTTTTTACTCTGCTGGTTTTCCCTGTGGATTCCTTACTGTGTGTTTCCTGCCTTCTATGTTTGGTGAGCTTTCAGAGCGAGTGAGTTTGCGGGTTTTGGACCTGTGGATATCCCTGCCTCCCTGCACCCCAGAGCTTCATGATCTGGTGCCTTGTGTTTGAATTCTGACTTCGTGTAAATAAAGCTGTTGAACTTTTAAGTCCTGCATGTGAGTCCATCCTGCCCGAGTGGCCCTGACAAAACAGATCGTGAGGAAGAAGTGAAAGGAGGGTGGGAGTGATGTCAGCAGCTTCAGGTCAACGGCAAAGGCCAAAATGCATTAGGAGTCTTGATTTGAAAGGTTTTTTTCAGCATGTGCTTATACAAATGATTTGAAGAACTCTTTACCTACATTTGATTTGAGCTTCTTGATTTAAACCCAGCCAAGTTTTGAGAAACTGGAATCATCCCCTAAATTGTGGGAACTGCTGAAATTGCAGCTTGCTTTTTTTCTTCATCCACCTTTCCTTTCCTTTCTATGGGAAGTTTATCCAATTAACTGAGGATGGGAGGAGGCAGTCCATGGTGGTTCTCTCTGGGGTGCTGGGACGCCGCCCTCCCAGCGGGGTGTGTGATTGGGTTGTCTGGGCGTTCCAGCGTGTGCCCAAGTGGAAAAAGACGAAATGAAGGAGATCGTTGGCCATCGATACCCAATTATATGACTAGAAGGGTGCCAGTAGCTCCCAGCCTGGGGTATAGGGGCCCTTTATGCTTTGTGTTTGATGATAAATTGTTTTGCTGCAGGATTATGGTCAATGTAATTATGTCCATTGATGGTGAGCCAGAGAATGATTTTCTCAGAGTCAAGCTGTGAGGTTGTTATCAAAGAAAAGGACTCAATTTATAGGCCTTGATTGCTTCATATTCACATGGTAATTGTATGGAAAGTCTTTGCACCATGTGTAGACTCCTCACAAGAATTAAAGGAGAAGGCTCGTAAAACATCAAACCTTAATCTAACCTTTCATAAGCTGATCTACTGTATATAAAAAAACTAAATGTAATGATATGAACATAGACCTGTATTTTATTCGCAGTACAAGTTGTGGCCTGAAGTGTACATATACTCATACTCATGGACGAGAATGAATTTTGTTTTTTAATGATTTCTGTTCTTTTTCGAGGGTGGAATGATTGAAGAACAAACATCTTTAATAAATTGAAAAAAATAAAAATTTTAATTTATTTTGGATTTTCTAGTATACGCACAGAAAATCACAAAAGCACAAGTATAACATGTATAACACACACTTACATTAACCTTTTAATAAGGACCAAAGCTTCTACAGGTTCTTTAAACTTGACAAGACTAAGACCTGTTAACTTCTTATTACTGCTCACAAGTTACTAGAACTGTAGCTTTTTTTTTGGCAGCACTCACTGGATACTCAGAGTAATGGGAAAGTAGATGGAAGAAGATCTAAAAAGCACAACTGCATATTTACACAAGGTGGGAAGGTCTCTTGGAGCCATTTCTAAATAACTGCAGATCCCAGGATTACCAGTTTAGACAACTGTAGTTAGCACTGGAACTGCCCAGGGGGGTTTTGACGACATCATTTCCAGGACAGGCAGCAGCTGAAGGAGCACATGTCATCATTAGTGAGGCTAGTAAGGTAAGGAACTAAACATTTGACACACTGAGCAGGGAGGTGCTAATGAGTCTAACCACAAGCCATGCTGCTAGTGACTAACAGCTAATAGCACGCTAAGCTAGCATATCCCAAAAGGTGCAATAAGTGGATGCAGTTTACACATGACTCTGATCGACTGCCTGTAAGTTACACTATGAAAAATGTTTTTATGTAAAAATTTGTAATTAATCGATATTAAACTATAAAAAAACAAACCCCACTGTACACTGCAACAGGAACAGGAAGTGATACGATAGTGCAGTGTAAAAAGTAAGAGTGCTATTCTCCCCAGCAGCTGATTTCAGTTCCCACATGTTTCCAGACTGTTGTTAAATAAAATGTTGTGTATCTCATATCAGAGAAAGCTCCTGTCACTCACTGCAAGAGTAAGAAGAGAATCCAAGGAAACAAACATTTGGAGGAGTTTGAATCCTGCAGATTAAAAAATAAATAAATAAAATATTTAATATGACACCAAAGAAAAATGATTCAAAGATATTTGTTGTTAATTAATTTAAAAAGCCCATAATTACTGACATTGAGCTGACATCTGTTTCCTTAATGGTTAGTCTGGTAAAACTCGAAGTGTTAATTCCTCATTTTAACCTCAGTCAGCAGTCGATTTTGTTCTGAACTCATTTTATGTTTGTAGGCTGTAAAGTGTTTCCCCATGTGGTCAAATTGATGTTTTTATTAATGACCAAATTCTCCAATAAAATTACAAACAGGTTTCAATTTTGATGTTGGTCAGTTTATTGATGGAAGTTCTCCTGCGTTTGTTAAACCTTAGATATCACTTCATCGTCTTCATGTGTAAATCAGAGCTGTTTAGTTTAAACTAACGAGCAGCGTGGAAACATCATGAAACGTGTCACATTAGTGGAAGCGTTACAGAATCAGTCACAACAGAATGATGCATCAAGGTTGTTCATGTGGTTATTCTTCCTGACCTTTTCTCATACCCGTGTCTGATCTGCCACATACATTATTAAATATCATAGAAACTCCAGTATTGCAGGACTGTGAAGGTAAACTTCATTAGAAGTGGGGCTGACATGTATGGCCTCCAGGCTTCCACTGCAATAATTAACTCAGGGATTTTTTTTCCATCGCCTCAGTCTCTCTGATCCAGGTTGGTACTGACAACCTTACGCCCCCTTGCCCCTCCTTCATCTGCCATATACAGGTCACAGACGGCGGCCCGGCACCCTGAGGTGTCCTGTAAATGTGCCTGTGGAGTGATGGGCGGGAGTCCCTCGATGCCACATTCATTTGCACATCAAGAAGGCAGAGAAGGAAGCTTTGACCCAATTAACGCTGAGGAAAACAGATTAAATAAAGCCTGCTGCCTAGTCCTGGACATCCAGTGCCACTGTGTGTGTGGAGCAGTGTGTTCGTATGTGGATGATGAGGTTGTTCAAGGCCCACGCGATAAAGGCAAGATCCCTCTCACAAAAGGAGCAGAGGAAGCTGCCTGGCTCAGAGGCACTCAAGCTCAGAGTCTCCTTCACTTAGAGCAGAGGACAGAGACGAGTTCTACGTGGACACTTGAACACAGTCGTTCCCACCTGAGCATCAAGGCCATGTCTTTGAGCTTCAAAGCTGAGCTACACCTCAAAAACAACACATTACAAAACAATTCCACCTCAAGGACCATTCTGGAGTGTTTGGTAATACCATGTGAAAATCATGGATGACAAGTCTTTAAAGTCATAGAAAGAACCAGAACTCTTTAACAATTCATGACATCTGCTGAAAAAAATAATGTGAAATGATGAAACGGCTTCCAAATGGACCCTGAGGTTTGTTATTTCTACGTCTTCAAAGACAAAGTGTTACTTTTGCTTTTGACTGACTAAAGCTTACCTGTGAAAAACAGAAATGTGATAGTAATATGTGTAATATATGAGTGTGACCCAGTTTTCCACACCTGCAGAACTCAAGCAAACAAGATCTGTGACACATTATTTCCAGTACTAATCAAGCAAAAATTGTCTTGAGCAGCTAAATTCAAAAGTAAAACTAGCTTCGGTGTCAGGATCATTGGTCTGCCCTGTATTACTGCTGATTCTGAGAGACTGTAAAGTCCTGGGAGTCCGGTTATTTCATGCATTTTAGTTGGTGGAAGAATTTTAAATTACACATGTACCTGCCCAATGTCAACAGAGAGATGACATTTGATTAAATTACTAAAAGTCACATTATGTAGGCAGCCTCTTGCATTCATGTAAGTCCATGTGCTAAACCATCAGACTGTATTTTTGTAGACTCATGCTTGAGTTCTGCCAACGTCTGTTGTTTAGCAATGACAATCAAAGTTTCCACAGCTGTATCAGATATAGTACTTTATGGGGTTGGATTACAGACAAGCCCAAAGATGTAATGATTTCCTATCTGCAAGCATTTGATGGCAGAGGCAACAAAAACACATCTGAATTTGAAGAGACCTCCAAGAGAAGCGGGTCCAGGGAGGGGCAGCCATCTTTGGATGGTTGGAGGGGAGGTTTACAAGATGACAGAAAAGAGAAGCGTTATTGCTCATTAAAACTGGAGATGCTCTTAAATGTTGCTTTGTGCACACGTATAGATGGAACCTCTGTAGAACAGCAGGGGCAAGCTACGCAAAATCATGGGTCACCACAACATCCTGAAGCTGATGCTTCCGATTTAGAAAGGATGTACAAAGTCAACTACAGAAAGAGCAAAGCAAACGTATGAAATAGATGAGAGAGTCAGAGAGATGAGAGAGCGATGTAAAGTAACAGAGAGAGGAAGAGAAGAAGAGGAAAGAAGAGTGGAGTGATTTCTCTGGGCTCCATGCCTTGTTAGATCTATCATCCCTTTAATTAATAGTGTTTTTAGGAAGACGTCTGAACTGTGTCATTTCCATTATTGGAAAACCCAATGCGATTAATGAATAATTTTCATTTTTGATCCATTATATCATGCTAGTTGATCTCCTTTTTTCCGCACTGCTGAGTGATAGCATCGTTTTCTGCCCCTCGATCAAATTTAATTTGGCCCCTATTATATTACACTGTTGCGACTGAAGTGTCAATTTTTTGTCAGGCAATTAGAAGCTATAACCTGTGAAGCTAAGTTTGATAGGCATTGTAATTGGATTGTTTCAGCACAAGCACAGAGTGCTTTTAGCATTTCTTCATCTCTACCTGCTTTCCTCTCACTTCTTTTCTGGTTTTGATGTTTTGATAGGGTCTCTGTCTATATGTTGAACTTCAGAGCAAACCAAAGATAAGATAAAATGGGCTGAGGTGGGGTGGGGGGTCAGGATGTGCAGGAGTGCTTGCCTGTGCAGAAAGCCAGCCGTGAATTTGCGTGGTGTGAAATGTGCCACATTTCCAGCCACCGTGGCAGGTATTTGTTGACTAGTTTGACCCCGTCCTCGCCTCACTTTTCAAGACTTCACATTAGAGAGATCTGAACTTTTCAGCTGACAAAGGTAAGAGGCTTGGAAATTTGAAATGTGAGGGGATCCAATCAGGGCTGGCTGATGCAATTGTGACAGAGTTTCCCAGAGAAACACTCATTTGTGCTTTTTATTCTTTATATATGGGTTCGGTGCATTTTGTTAAAGTTATTAAAGTTCTCCAACATCTCTGAGAAAAATGCAGCATTTTAGGAAAACAGGAAGATGCTTATTGATCTGCTACAGAATCAACATACTTTTTCCTGCTTATGAGTGCTTGTTATACTTTGTAGGGGGGCCCAAGTGGCCAGTAGAGGGGCTAATTTGGTTGTCCTAACTTGGACGTGAGATTTTAAGTGTCTTCTTCATTACAGTGACCAATAAAACCTGCACAGCAACAAACCTTGAACTCCATGTTCAATGACCTCCTTTCAGTGGTAGCTTCTTTTGGATATTTAACCAAGTGTGACGTCAATCAGAATCACACTGTTTCAATATGAATGTTTATTGTATTGAAGCAACATTATGAAATATTTTGACTTCAGATATTAATGTGTTTTTTTAATGTGCCACCGACTCGCACTATCATAGTGATAATTACAGTTTTTTGGGTAAACCCCTCCCCCCCTTCCCCCAACAATAAAGAAAACAACAACAAAGTAAAGAACCAACTGATTTCAGGTCCTGCTGAAGAAGGATGGTGTGTCTGTGCTGTGGGAGCTGTGACCACTGCGACGTAACTTCTTGCTATAAATTGACCTTCATACCACAGCAAGCAGACTCATCCCCGTCAGTATCTCTGCTACATATTTAGTGTGGTTAGAGATCTGCAGAAGATCCTGAAGAAAACAAGACTCTGTAGTTATACACATCATTTTATACTTGTCAAACTTTACCATCATTATGATCACAGTCACAAAGACACAGTGGTCCAACACACAGAGTGTGTGTCTCGGTGATCTGCAGACGTCCATCCCTCCCACTGGAAACATGAGATTAAAAATGACAAATGCTTTGAGCTGCACTTTTCCAGTTGGAGATGCAGGTGTCTTCATTTCCAATGCACCCATGTTAGTAAAAGAAAATTCCTCCTTCACATCTAATTACCCGCTGCTTCCTGGCACCCACTGCAAATGAGCTTTTCTATTTCTCCACTGGCAGTGCAGCACAACTGATATTCAGTGTGGTACATCGTTTTGGCTGTGTGTGTGTGTGTGTCTGTGTCTGTGTGTGTTACTTTGTAGGAGAAATCAATTAGTTACATTGTTTCTCTGACGTAGTTTCAAATCTGTAGGAAGGCTTTTATTTTGAAAATGACCACATTCTCTGTGCTGGCCACACCCTCTTTATTTGCTCTGTGCTCCATTATTTTGGACTCCTGGAATGTAACATATTAAGTCTATCACTCCTCCTGGCTAACCACAGGTGACCCTGGAGAAGTTTGACTCAGTGTGTACACAGTCACACACCAGTGGAAACGCTGAGGGAACTTTGCATCCAGTCTCTTGCCCACAGTTGTTGAAGAAAACATCTTTGATAAATCCGACCACACATCGTGAAGCTGTGTTCAGGTGTTGTAGGTGAGTTTGTAGCTCACACTTCATTCAGTTCAGCACAAGTTGGATTTCACTTCTTTTTGTCAGTTTCTGAGAACAGTAACATAATCAGTGATTCCTTCTTAAATAAAGTCACCTAAGCAAGGGAAGTGTTTAAGGCAAAAATGGGCTAAAAACTCTCCACACCACCCAAGTGGTTGGGGGCTGTGTCAGAGTTTCTCATTATGTTAGACTGCAGATTTCCTGCTGATGCATGTTTCAGGTTTTGTGTATTAAAGCAAGTGGAAAAACTCAAGGAAAGTAAAATCACTGACTTTTATGTTAGGCTTATCCAAAGTGATTCAAACCAAAAAGTATTCACTAAATATACACTCAATAATAATAATATGAGTAAAGTATGAAAACAAGATGGAAAATGATAAAATGCTGATGTGAAGACTCTTAAAGGGAACAGCTCTATTAAGTGACCAGTGTGTTTCGGCGTGTGGCCTTCATCGGGGTCAGTGAAATGTCAAAAAGCTCAAATAATAAAAGCTTTAAAATGTAAAAGCTGGAATTGTTCCTTTATGTTAAAACATGTAGTTAGAGCTGATCAGGTGACACTGCAATAGTTTTTTAATGCTGAGTGTTTATTTACTGTTTATACACCAGTTTGAGTTTAATAATTAATTATCACTAATCTCTGGATCTCGTCCACAGCTTTTGTCCTCACTTTCTCCCCTCGCCAACTGGCTGCAGCAGATGGCCCCGCCCCTCCCTGAGCCTGGTTCTGAAGGCTTCTTCCTGTTAAAAGCGAGTTTTTCCTTCCCACTGTTGCCGACGCGGTTGAGCACAGGGGCCGTCATTGTTGGGGTTTTCTCTGTATATTCAGCGAGCATCACCACTCTCTGACAGCGTGCTATTAGCTGCGTTTTCCAAACAGCCAAAATATTCATCGACTACATTTAATTTGAGTGTTACATAAATGTTTATTATTATGCTTATTATGCCACTGAATCGCAGCTAAATTAAAGACAAGCAATCATGCCTAATAGGGGGAAAAGTCTGCTGGATAATGGTAATTTTCACTAGGGCCAAATTACAAATCACCTACTTCTTAAACTTGTTTTTCCAGAACACACGTTTTGTCTCACACACACGCACACACACACACACACACACACACACACACACACACACACACACACACTCTGTTTTCCTGAATGGTTTGGTCTACTAGAGGAGAGCCTGTGCTCCTGTATGTGTGTGCGCCTTCTTCGTGCCAGTGGAGGGCAGAGTTACATTTCATAAATTACGAGTGTTGATTTAGAGTGGAGCAGGAGGAAGGAAGGAAGGAAGGAAGGAGGGAAAAGGATGTGGAGTGGGAGGTGTGGGGGTGTGGGGGTTTAAATGTTTCTCATTTGAGTTTGATGGACCTGTGCCCCCCCCCCCATCCCCTCTTTCCCCCCTCTTCTTTAACATCTTTTGTTTCTAAACTGGGGGTCGACATTGGATGAAATGGGAAGAAAATCTACCCACTGAGCTCCAGAGACATTAGAATTTATATTTTTGCATTTGTGCTCTCTGCATGCATATTTTCAGCGATTAAAGAAAAGTGAATATTTGAAAAAATTAGTTTTGAAGTGCAGCGAGCCAGGATTTAAGAAAAAAGCTGAATTCACAGTGTAAACTTCAGCCTTCCTGGGGTTCACAGCCTGAACACAGTTTTTAAAAAATGAATTAAAATACGTCTTGCTTTACATTTTCTGCTTTCTATATGCTGCCTAAATAAAATATGTAAATATCAAAGGGAGCAAATTGCTTTATATTATTTGTATTTTGTACATTTTTCAAAATTGGACCACACAAACATCACCTACATACTATTTATATCCCAGCCTGAGAGCTGGCCTCGATCAGCCACACGATAAATAACAAAATCAGTTTGGATTTATTTTTAATATCGGTATTTTTACATTTATGTCATATTTGATTCTTTCAATGTAATTATTCATTCCTGTGTATCAGCTCCAATCAGAGTGAGATACTGTTACATACACACTTACAGGACAGTGGTCGTACGTTTACTTTTACATCTAAATAATTTTAGGTGTGATTTAACAAAGTGGTGCTTTAATTGCAGCTGCACACCTCTCACCTTGCATTGATGCAACAGCTAAAGGGCATTCACACTAACATGAAAACCCCTAACGACTTATCACGTCAATATGAAATATTAAAGTTCCCATCCGCAGCCTGGTCTCAGCAGATAAAACAGAAACGGTGGCGTATTAGCCCCTCTTACTCGCGCCGGCAAGTAAAAAGAAAGGCAATGGAAATACATTAGAAATAAGGTCATGCCTCACGCAGGATCTCCTGTATGCGCAGCCTCCTGGGTGAATGTGTGATTAGCCTAATCCCAGTAGTCACAGCTCTGCTCCCCTGATGTGGATGGAAAGATTCAGGCGGCGATACGCTGCCACTGAGAGAAGCGATGTCAGAGTTGCTGGAAAAAAAAGAAAACGAAAGAAGAATCAAACATTTGTTCCCGTCCTCCAGCAGAGACAACTACAGGAAGGCTTTCAATCCAAAATCCTACAAATCAATTTTGTGGGAGGAAATGGAGTCGAGACTCAACAGTGCATTATGATTTGTGATTTGAAGGAAAAAAATAAGTTCGGTCTCAGCGTATTCACCTTTTTCAGACTGATGCTTAATTGCTGCAAATGTTTAATCGTGTCATTTGCTTGCAGACGTGTTGATACCTGTGCCCGGGTCACTTACCTGCTGACGCCAAACAAATACACCACAAGGTTAATGCAGAAGGCCTAAAAATGGAAATTGCACCCCTTAAATTGTCTCTTCACCACATTCTTGGTCTCCTTCACTTTAACATCAAGTCTTTTGGGTGTTGGTGACATCACCCACACTGCAGGGGGAGCTTCTCCTCTTTATTCTTATTGGTCCAATCTGAAAGAAATAGTA